>NW_026857644.1:0-116919 GCF_026571515.1 Ruditapes philippinarum
TTTTTTTGTTTTTTTAAACGACGTAACACCTGTCGTATGCAAATAATTACAAAAATTTAATGATTTGCGTGTGAAATAAAAACCCCTTTAATATGTAGTAACTTTTAATATAATTAATTTCAACTGCTTTAAGCCATTTTTAACCTTTCTGATTTTACAGTGCTACAATCATATAAGAATTTTCAATTACATGTATTTTCTTTGATCCATTTAAACGATTTTTCGTTAAATTTACGTGTGTTAATTACCTTTCCTCCAAATATTGACAAGAACTAAAGATTAAGTGGGTCATAGCATATAATACACACAAATTACTTTTGAACTAAACATTTCTCTATTTTAATATTTAATGTCGCATTTACGGTTATGAGCTGAAAAAAAGATGTAACAAATATGTTTATTTCATCATGGTCAAGATCTAAATTTTTAGATAGGGCATACCGTGGACTACTGTAGTTGTATAAAAAGTAATGAGATAGATTCTAATTTATTTCTACGACACTCACCTCACCATTATGGAGAAGTAATTCTCGCTTCTTAATTGCATTTTCCCATCACAGTCGTATTTAACGACAAAAAAATGTGGCTTTTGATGACATCTTGCAAAGTTTACGTAAAACATATGTTAAGGAAAGGTTTGTTAAACTATTATATATAATTACGTACATGAACTAGTCCACGGCTGCACTATTAGGTGTATGTGCTAATTGCTTAATTTTTGTAGTGTGAAATTGCTTAATTAAGTGGACTTGAGCAAAGAATAAATAAATTAGTTCCTTGATTGGATTTACACTTCTTAAGATTGGCCGCTATTAAATGTACATGTATATTATATAATAAGTGGCGTTTATTGTTTCCAGTATGAATAGAATTTCTAAAAAAAAAATTTTTTTAAAAATTGTTCTAGCTTTTTCCTTTTAAATTTTTTACACAAAATTTGTCACACCCATTTGGGTTTTTTTTTGGAAAGTGTTGACTGTTTTGTTAATAATTGTTTTTTCCTTTTTCTCTTTTGAACTGTTTTGTGATGTGATTTTCCCCGGGAAAGCTACTTTAAATTTATCCCCCGCGCAAAATTTAAAAAATTTTTAATTGAATAAATTAAAATCTCAGTCACATTGTAAGTTTTTTTGATTTTTTCAAAAAAGACTACTTTTGAACTTTTTATATGAACTTTTACGTGAAAATATGAAAAATTAAATTTCACGGGGCAAATCTCTGTAAATTTTCCACCGCAGTTTGGCGGGTTTTTTTTTCCCCTCCCCGTCCCCCAGGTAAATTTGTCACCGGGGGCTTTACTATATTATGCCCCCCCCCGGATTTCTGTTCGCCGTTTAAAAGTGTCCGCGGGATTTGAGGGAAAGGGGGAAAAATTTGTTTTGGACCCTTTTTACTGTATTTTGTGATATTTTAAAATAATTTTTGAAAAAAATGATACCTTGATAAGGTATTCCCTTTTATTCTGTTTTTTCTTTTAAAGGTGAAATATTATCCCCCAAGAAATTGCCTTTTGTCATTTTTTATTGTTTCCCTTTTTTGGCTATGCGATTTTTGGTCAAAATTTTTAAAAACCTTTCCATTTTAAATTTTTTTCATCCGTTTAAAAAATTTTTTTAATTTTATATTGAATTCACACAGCTGGATTTTTTATAAATTTCAACCAAATTAAAACAATAAAAAGGGAATACAATAAATATAGCAATTTTCCTAAAAATTAAAAATTAAAAAAACAGATCCCAATTATTTTTTTTAGCACTTTTTAAAAAATTTGCCCCAACCCTTTTCATTCCCCTTTCCCTTCCGTTTTTTTACATGTTAAAAAAGTGAAAACATTTAATAATAATATCCCATATATACCCTCTCTGGTTTTTTATTCTGTAAAATTTTAATCTCGGTTAATCTTTCCCGTAATCATTATTTAACAAAATTTCCCCCTTTTGAGTCAAACTGAGATCCCCAAAAAGTTTGGGCCTGTGTCCCCCTTTTGCTAACTTAAAAGTTAAACCTGCCCATTATTTTAAACCATATAATCTTTAAAAAGGTTTTTTCTCGGCTAAAATTTGTGTATTTTTCAAGTCACTTTTTTAAAAATTTCCCCCTCAAGTAAGTTTTTAAACCTCATAACTGAAAATTTCTTGCTAAAATTTATAAATTTACATTTGTACTTAAATATCCCCCTATGATTTACTTTAAAAATTTTTAAAAAAGGTTTTTTAAAACCCTTTTTGAAAAACAAAAATCCCTTCCCTACCTTTTAAAATTTCAATTGTTTGGGTAATTTTCCAAACCAATATCAATTTTTTTGCTTCATAGATATAGGTAAATTTCATTAAAAAGGCATATTAACAAAAATCTTTTAGAAAATAATTTAATTAAAAAACTAAAACCCAAAAAAAACTGTATTAATGACTTTTTTTTAATAGTCCTAATTAAAATTTTGACTTTTAAAAAAAATCCCAAAAAAATTTTCATTGAAAATTTAAAAAATTTAAATTGGCTATTTTTTAAATGTTTGCCTTATTAATAACTTATACCACACTAAATCATTGAAAATTGGGAAAATTTTAACCTTATTTAAAGCTTCGGAAAATGAAACAAATTTTAGAAAGCCCCCATAAGGGTTTTTACTATCAATTAACTTACTACATCTAAACTTGTAAATAAAAAAAACCCCATTGAATTTTTTTTGAAAAGAAAAAAATTTAAAGGGTTAAAAATTTTTTAGGGTGCAAAAACCTTTTCGGGCAAATACTTTAAATCTTTAAAAAAAGGGGTTTAATTTTTAAAACCCTTATTAAAATTTAAAATAAAACCCAAGTTAGAAAAGGAACCCCCAATAATATTAGAAAAATTTTTAAACATCTTTTTTTGTTTAAATATTAAAAAAAAAAAAACAAAAAAATTTATTTTTGGGAAAATTTAAAAAAGGTATTAAAAATTTCCTATAACAGAGGTGTTGGGATCCACTATCAACTTCCATTGCCCCAGCAAAAATTTTAAAAAACCAATAGTTTTTTTTGGAAAAGTAAATTTTCCTGGGACCAAAAACGGGGCCTTTGTTTTAAGGGAAAATCCAAAAATTACGGGAAAATTTGGGGGATTTATTCAATTTCCTTTAGTAAGTTCCCACCTAAAAACCCCTTTTCCCCATTATTTTTGAACCGGTCAGAAAATGGTGCAAAGGGAACGGTTTTAACTTTTTTTCCCTTACCACTTTTCCTTTTACGGCACAGTTTTTTCCCAAAGGTTTTCCCGGGGGCTCAAGGGTCCCATCGGTTTCCATATTTTTTTTTCACCCTTTGAATTTAAACTCCCCAAAAATTAACAAAAAAAACAAGCTGAAAAATTTCCCCCTTTTTTTTAAAATTCCCCCTTTTAACCTACCCCAAGGGGGACTAAAAATGGGGGTTTATAAAACTCCCAATACCTATTTCCCATTTAACATTTTCCCCCTTTCCCAAAGCCCAAATTTAAATAAAGAAGGGGAAAATTAAAAGTAAAATTGGTTCCCAAAACTGTTTTCACCAAAAATTTTTAAAAAAGGAGATTTTTTTGGGAAGTCAAGCGGGCCCTTAAAAACAATATAAGGCTCGGGGATCGGTAAAAGTTTTTAAAATTTTTTTTGGGTTTTTTATTTTCCGAGGGGTCCCTGGTTTCAGCCCCTTTTGGAAGGCAGCCCCCTTTTTTAAAAAAACTTTTTTGACAGTAAACAGAAAAGGGAAATATTATAAAAAAAATTTTAAATGTTGCTTAAAATTTAATATAGCAATTAATTAAGCAGCACCCCTCTAGATTCATGTTAAATTTCATGAAAATTTTGATAATGATATGACAGTAAGATATTTTGATATGAAAAAAATTTAAATTTTTATTTACATTTTTGGAAATTTGGGGAAAACTTAAAACCCCCTTTGCATTTAAAAAACCCAAAAAAGGGGTTTCAGAATTTTTGCAAAAAAAAGCCCTTATTTGCGTTGGGTAACGCCAGTAAAATATTGGTGATAAAATATTTCCCCAAATTAAAATTTCAGCCTTAAATGCAAATAACATGTTAACTTCAACAATGTTGTTTTTACCTTTTTTAAAAATTTTAGTACTTTTTTTCCTCAATTTTTCATTTTTTGGAAAAATTTTTTGGGTCATCTGGGGGCGTCCCTGCTTTAAAAACATTTTAAAGGGCATATAATGTCAAAAAAATTAAATTTTTAAAACTGCTATAAAAATATATTTTTTTAATGCGCCCCTTTTTTTGGTAAATCCATATACTTTCCAGTTTACCCCTTTTGTTTTCAAAAATTATTAGAGTCCCCCCTTTCCTTTCCCCTCCTGGCACTTATGGAGGTGCTTTGGGGTTGACGGGGTTTCTTAAATTTTATTTTATTTTTTTCACACTTACAGTTCACCCCAAATAAAAGTTTATTCTTTGTTTTTAACCCCTTATTCTTTAAGCCTTCTTTAAAGGTTGTGGGGAAACAAATTTTGTGAAAATCACTGATGTTATTTTTAACCCCTTATTTATTTTTGATTTAAAAACCCTTATTAAAAAAAGGTTCAAATTTAAATTTAAACCAGCGTGTTAAATAACCCAAAAAAAATTAGTTTTTATTTTTTTTTTCACTCTTCAAATTGTTCTTATCGTTGTAAAAAAAAATTTTTATAACCCCAATGTTTTTTTAGGTTTTTTTAAATTTTTTGATAACAAAAAAAATGAAAAAAAAAATACATTTTAGTTTTAAAGCTGAAAATTTCCCTTTCGAATTTGAAAAAAAAATATCATACCCAATAATTTTTTTCCCAGGGGGGAATTCATTTATTTATTCCCCGGGAAAAAATCTTCTTTTTAATACAACATAAAATATAATTGTTTCCCACGAGGTTTATTTTTATACATAATGAATAATAACCCGCAATGCAGGGTATTTATTTTAAAACTATCGGGATTTAAAAAAAAAACCCCAAAACCCTTTTTAAAACCCCCAAAACACCAGGGGGTGAAAAACCCCCTAAAAAACATATAGATTTAGCCCGTTTTTAAAAATATGTTTACAAAGAAAAAGTATTTTTTCAAAAAAATTGCAAAAGCAACCGGGTTAAAAAATTTATTTTTAAATATTAGAGCATTTTTTTTTTTAAAATTTTTAAAAAAATTAAATTTAATTTTGAGGCTGCACGACAAAAAAAAAGTTGTCCCGGGTTGAGCCCCTTTTAAAAATCTTATCATTTGGAAGTGGCAGATTAGGCCCCTTTACGGCTAGCCAAAAGTTAAAACCTTACATTTTTAACTTTACCCCTGGCCCAAAACTTATTGGCTACCGGGGTACAAAAATTTTTTCAAAAATTTTGGGGAAGTCGAAAGGGCATTTCTATTTTGTGCCCTTAAAAAACGACGATTTTAACCCAAATCTCCGCATTTGTCCTAGTTTTTCACTTAAATTAAAAGTTGCTCCAAATTTTTTGAAAAAAAAATTAAATACGAGTAAGCGTTGATAATCTAGCCTTAATAAAAAAAAAAACCGCCCTTTAATTTTAGGGCTTATGATGTTTAGGGAAAGTTTGAATTTTTTAAATCTTTTAAGCACAGGGATCGAAAAAAAATAAGGGATCGGGGGGGAAAAAAATAAATACAGT
Organism: Ruditapes philippinarum; assembly: GCF_026571515.1. Taxonomy (NCBI): domain Eukaryota; kingdom Metazoa; phylum Mollusca; class Bivalvia; order Venerida; family Veneridae; genus Ruditapes; species Ruditapes philippinarum. The sequence goes on from NW_026857644.1 coordinate 5,629, forward strand.
AAAAAAAAAAAAAGAATTTTTAAAAAAAAAACCCACTTTTAAAAAAGAAAAAAAAATTTAAAATAATGAAAAATTTTCCCTTTAAAAGGGGAACTCAGGCAAAATAATGGCAAAAATTTTAAAAATTTTTTCCTGTACTCAAAAAACCCCTTTAAAATGACTTTTCTTAAAGCCCCCAAACATGAATTTCTGTAAAATTTCCCCTATATTTTTTTGGGTTTTTGAATTTTAAATATTTTCTACATATGTTGAACGAAATTTTGCCCGCGAACAAAAAATAAACCAAATTTAGTTTAAAAAATTTCATCGATTTGAAAAAAACCCTGAAATTTTCCCCAAAAACCCAAATATTGTGGATATTGTATTTTTGAAACGGTTTTAAGAAATTTGTTTTGACATATTTTTTAACGTTCCCAAGAGTCCCAGGGGTTACAACTATTGGAAATTTTTTCCACTCAAACCCTGACCACGGGGGTTCAATTTTAGGAAAACACCATTTTTTTTCTTTAAAAATTTTTATGGGAAAATTTTTTCCTTTGACTGTTTAGTGTATTCATTTTGGGGACATTTACAAAATTTTAATAAATTTGAAAATTTTGCCGGTGTTTTCCCCTTTTAATGTTTGGCCCAGGGGAAAAAACTTCTTTACTAGGGTTTTTGCCCAAAATTAAACAAAACCCAACAACAATTATTTTGGGTGTTTTTTTTTGTTTTTTTAAATTTTAAAAAATTAAAAATTTAATGGAAAAAAAAAAGGTTTATCATAAAAAATTTTGAAAACTATTTCAATGTGTTTTAACTAAACCCCAAACCCTTTTTATTTTTTTCTCGAGTTTGAGATGAGAATAAAATTTTAAAATTTGTCCCCAAAACCGTCAATTTAACTTTTAAAAAGAAAACTTTTTTTTTCAAAAATTTCGCCATAAGTCATAATTAAACATATGGCATTTTTCCCCTTTCCCATAATTTTTAAAAAAATTTCCGGCGGCTACCCAAATTTACAGTGTGCCGGGCTAATCGTACTGACTCACGTACGGCTAAATTTTTGGCACCGTACTGGCCCGTACGGCTGGGCCATTTCCCCACTTTTATTCAAATCCCCTTAAAAAACTAGCAATATTGTTAAAAATTTTTTTTTTGAAAGGGATATTTAAACTTTTAAAGAATTTTTTTTTCTTTTTTGGGGTGAAATATATCGTTTCCCGTATATCTTTTAGCAGGCATCTGCGTATTTCATTTGGGTTAAAGAGTGCCTTTTACATCTTCTTATACCCTTGTAACGTGCATGTTTTTTTAAAAAGGGGCGGGTTTTTTGGGGGAAAAGGGAAAATAAAACCCTCCCTTATACTTTTTAATTTTATTTATTTTTAAAATTTCCCTTTGGCTTTTAGTTTGGGTTTTGTAACCCAAAAAATTTTTCTTGCCCAAAAAAAAACCACCCCGAGGCCTTTTTTCATGTGCTTAAACACGGGCCCCAATTTTAAAAATTTTTCAGGCTTTGATTTTGTGACGTTTCTTATCTTCTCAAAAACATAACCAGCGGCATTAGTAATCCAGAAAGTTAATGTTAAATCTGATTTAGTCAAACTTAATGGCCTTCCCAAACACTTGTTAACGAAGAAACTCATACAACTTTTCAAGAGGCAGAAAAATTATTCTGTGCTCAGACCGCCATTGGTTGTTGTTGTTAATCTTCACCGCATATGTAGGGCAAACCTCTGTGTAAGTAAACAGAATGTAACAATTAATCTTCCATCGAATTAAAATCCTCCATCAACCTATGTCAGCTGCACTTTAAAATTCACAGTTTACTCCTGCACAGTAAGCTATTATCTTATACAACCTATAACACCCGTTCTGTACTTCTGTTTTACATTTTTTTTTTACCCTTTCCCCTTTTCCCGGACAGACTAAAATTCCCGTACCTTCCCGGTCCTTTTGCTTGCATTTAGGGCAGTTTAATATATGATTGAATAACAGAGTTAGAGTTGGGAAAGGGAGGAGGGGTTCAGAGTTTGGAGATTTGAACAGGCTTAAGGAAAATGGTAATTATGTGTACCAAAATTGGAAACCTTGTGTACTGTACAAAGAAAGATTTGAAATATAATGTTCTTAAACCCTACATCAACAGGACCATTAAGCTGGGTTTTTCTTCCTTTTTTACTCTACACAATACCCCTTTTAGAAAATATTCCTAGCTTATATCATTTTTATGTATTCTAATAAAAAAAACCCCTAATAGAAAAATATTCCTTATATATTAGATCTATTTTATGAGAACTGTCTTACTAACACCACTACTATGGCAGATATCTTCGTTCAAATTGTTAAACAATACCTTCAGTACGTTTTCATTCACCAAAATCATTTCTTAGTGTTTTATACCACACATTTTAACAAAAACATAGCTTTCCAATTTTTATTTAATAAAAAAGCGGCATCGCCAAATAAGTGAACAATTAAAAAATTTACACCTATTTCCCCCGGGTAACATTCAACAATTCTTGTTGTTTTTTATTTGCAATTTTATTATATTTAAATTTTTCGTTATTTTAAAGAAATTTTTAATCAGTCCTTTCAACAGGCATATTTAAAAACGAAATGGGGTTTGGGTACGAGTTGATTTCTGGTACTTGTACTATGATCAAATTTGAGGGCTGTCTAAACTTTAGGACTAAACAGTATAGAAAAACAAATATAACAACTGGTTTTTATAAAGCCTTTAAGCTGCAATGAATTATTAGAAGTAATATAGCATCAAAAATTTTAATTCTTTTACCTTTTTCTGCCTCCGCATTCCTGTACTGTACCACCGCAGTAAACATGTCCGATTCCAAATTTCCTTTAAATGACTTCCGGTAAGTTAAGCAGAATAAACCTTTACAAATTTTACCTGTTTATAAAATTCATAGTGGATTTTAAATATTTCCCTTAAAAGTGTCTACATCTTACTAATTAACAGCTTAAATAATATTTCCCATTTTTTTTGGCATTAATTTCAACCAATAGAAATCTGTTTCCAGTTTTGTCAAATCTGACCGGCAATTGAGGGATCGCCCAATAATTTCGCCGAGTGGGGAAGTTCAAAAAATGGCTACTTTTTTTAGGTCGACACACAGTCCCGGACACACCCATCATATGAGACCTCCAAAACCGAGACCACAACTTTGATTACCATTTTTTTACATGTTTTTAGGCAAAAAAATAAGATTTTTAGAGTATTAAAATATTTTTTGTCAATTGAAGGATGGGCTCAAAATTGTCGGGCATTGTCCTCACTCGTTGCTGTTATTCCTGACAAATGTCCTCAGTTGCTGGTCCTTACAAGAGCACACACACAACACACACGCACGCACGCACGCACGCACGCACGCACGCACGCACGCACACACATACATACGCACGCACGCACGCACGCACACACATACATACATACATAGATGAATCGCCACATTGCAGATGTGACATGAAAAATGTTAAAAATTTTAAAAAATCAATTTTAAGGAACCCCTTTAAAACTATTATCATTTTATTTGTAAACATACGACATCCCTTTTTTCACCAATTTTACAAAAATTTAAATTACGAAATAAATTTTATACATGTATAAAAAAATAAATACTCGTCGATTTTAAAAATCCCTTTTCTTTTTTTGAAATACTCATCAGGGTTTATCAAAATTTGGGGTGAAACTCCCGGACCTTTAAAAGGGTTATTTCTCCTTTACAACGATTATATAAAGAAAAAACCCAAATTTAAAAATTTAAAAAACGACACACAAAAAATGGGTACAAACAGTATGAACTGCGTTTGGCCCCAAGGGTTCCCCCTTTAAAATTTTGAAATTAAAAAATGGGAAAGTGCAAAGCAATGATATACCAAGATGAAGGGGGAAAGGGTTTTTGGAGGTTTTAATAAATTTTCATCGGGTTTTTAAGACATTTTCAACAAAAAGAGAAATAAACAAAAATATAACTTGTCCATAAAAAAGGAGGTGTTTGTTCACAAGTAGTACGGTAGGATACGACGCAGTTCTGATTCCCAGCCCTGACAAAGGAATCGTGAGTTCGACACCTCTTGAAGATCACTACCATGCTTCTTCATATGACTTCAGTAGTCTTAGTTTCATGAAATGGACTCGGTTCAAAATAAGGTCTAGATAAACATTCATCACATTGGGGCTAAAATAAAATATGTTAAAAGTAAACATCTGTTTGTAAAGACATGTACGAGGTATGATAAAAAAAAAGTTCTCGGCCCGATATACTTCTAGCCACTACACTGACATTTACACACGATACGTCGATTGCGATATCTTACTGAAGATTACTGACCGAGTTACACGCGGTTTTACACAGATAAAGTAACATAAAACGCACTTTGATCAGTAGAGGGGTGTGTCAGTTAGACCATATAAAGAAAGTTGAAATCATTATTTACCTTTGCAAGAAAGGGATGTCCCCAACAGAAATCCATGATAAATTTTAAATGAATAAAAATTGGGGAAAGGAGTCCCCTTATAAAGAAAATGGGGAAAAAGGGGCCCGGGAATTTTAAAAGTTTTTTTGTTTTTTTGTTTCTTTTTAACTTTTTTTTCCCAAACCAGTTTTAAAGTCAAAAATAGGGGTTAAATTTTTCCTCCCCAAATTCGTTCTGGGGGGATTTTCCCCAGTACTAGAAAACCCTTCCCCGGGCCGCGTAAAACTACCAAAAAAAATCCCCCGGGGGATCAAACCCCACGCAGAGAGGGAAACCCGGGGATTAAAAAGTCACCCGGACTCTAACCCCTTGACCACGGAGGCGGGGCAGAGAGATCATTGGAGGTGATGAGCAGCTTGGGCGGGCAAGAGACCACCAACGATTAAACTGCCGAAGCTGTGCACGATCTTGTCATGTGAAAAAGGAAGGGGGAGACCTGCAAAACTTTCTAGGGGAAATTTGGGATTAAACTTTTTGGTTTAAATTTCAAGGTTCTGTCTGATGTTAAAGGGATGGGCCCAAAGGGTTTTCCCCTAGATGGGGCCAAAAACAGTTGACTGGGCGGGCCAGAAAAAGGACCAGGCTTGCATTTAAAATAAACTTTTGTTCGCCCACGGGGGAGAACCTGATTTTATCTACCGGATGTTCCAGGGGTGAAAAATGGGCCAAAACCTTTGATCCAGAACCCAAAACAGAGCATTTTAGTGGAAGCAAACCCGGTCCCTTCCCGTCCGAAGAAATTCAAAAGGGGGGCCATAAGGGAGGGAAGATTTATGACTTTAATTTTTTTTGGAAAATTTTTGGGGGTTTCCCACCCTAAACGGGACCCTAAATATGCAGACGAACTGAGACGCCTGCCTCAAACACTCGCGCGTAAAAGCGTTCTGCTACTGCACAAAAATGCGCCAGCTCAAACATTCCAAGTTGCGATGGCTGCTGCAACTGACCGCGGCTTCTTTCCCATCCCCCATATTCTCCGGACTTGGCATCCTCTGACTTCTCCCTGTTCTCTGACTACCGGAAGTACATCGGGCCAAGAACGTTTTGATCAATCCTCGTAAAAAGTTGCCTGCATGCAGTCTAGCGCCATATAACGACTTTTCTCGGTCACATAACCAAATCATATATGAAATGAACATACATTTTAGGAAAAACATCATTGTGTATTATTTAAATAGTTTAGTAGATTATATAATCGGTCAGTAAGTAAAAGTAGGTAGGAGGTTTGACTATTTTGCTAGGTTGGGTAACCACCAATGTGTAATAAGTGAAAACGGTTTATATTTACAGCATGTTTCCATCTTTGTAGCAAAGAACGAAGACCCTAGTGCAAACAATTTAATGCGAAATCAATATTTTTTTGCTTCAATTCATTTTACCCTCATGTACATTGTCTCAGATTATACTGTAATATTTGATGCAAACAGAAAAAATAAAAATAAAAACCTTGACTGTAGATAACTTCGACACTTCGGTTAATCACTTTTTATAATCAAGCACATCGTCTGCTAGAAACATTAGAACAGGATAGCCACTGACAATCTGATTTAAGTCCTAAGCTTTATCACATCTTTTTAATAACCATTACATCGCCTGAAAACAAAGGGGGTGGTGAGCACAAATTATTTGCGCTTGCGCAATGTGCTATCTAAAGAGAGGCCCATAAAGTGTTTTTTTAATATTGCACTACCAAATAGGATAACAGACGACTAGAAGAGATAAGTAACGCAGATTAACACATATGGATGTTTTTATTTGCTAAAATGACTGTAATAGTAATATCAATAAGGGTAAAACGTCATTACAACATCGGGATGCCTCAAACTGGATTCCTATCACCCTAGACGTTGTATACACGCCTGCCTCTCATTGTTTTATATCAACAGTTTTCCCGCTCCCGTGTATTTCAGTTAAGTACAGGTAGGTCTAATAAATATGTATTTTCTTTGTAAAATTAATGGGAAAGCGATACAACCAGGAAGGCCTAAGGTAGGCTATTTCTGCAGTAAAGCAGAGAAGAATGAAAATCTCACAGGCCGCTAAATAGTACGGAGTTCCGAGAACCACCGTGATCGACCATCTAAAAGGGAGGTCAACAGCTCAAAATGTGGTCGATAGCTAGATCTACGTGAGGCAGAAAAAGCAATGTTTGCATTCATTAAGTATATGTCTAATCATGGCTTTACATATCCAGTAATACGATATGTTGCTACATTAGAAAGATACTACGGAGAGATACTAAGCAATTGCAAGCGCTACAATAGGATCGATGGTAAATGTCTGCGAACTGTCCGGCGTGCTTGATGTATCAAACGGGTCTGCCTCAGATTTGATTGTGAGACATACTGTATGTTTTAAACACTATTTTATTCTATTTAACTAGATATATGTGTTATCAATAAAATAGTATATAAATGATAAACGGTAATAATTAACATTTTCCCAATTTGTTTTTATAAATGATAACGTGTGCTTAGAAGTAAAGGATACCAATATTGTTATCTTAATTTACATAATCACGTGGTTTTAAGAACGTACGATGACATGAGTTGATACTATGAATTGCTTTTTCATTAACATTATGAATCCAATTTATTATACCTGTTGAATTCCCAGATTGCTTAAAAATACGCGACAAAAAATCGGGTAATGTTTTCGGAGAATGGAACGGAATGTGATCGCTTTCTTTCTTGATGTAACGCTTTATTTATATATTGGCTTATATTTTCATAGATCTAAATTTTGTATTACTATATATATTACGAGTATATACATGTAATTTCAATGTGCAATCCGCATGATTTCTTTTTCTTCCGTAGAAGAATATTTATGGAACGTTTAAACATTAGCTTGTTTGATAGTTCGTACTGTTGAAGGCAGAGCTTTTGTCAGTGATTATGCATTTTGTTTTAATCAACTTTGTACTTTTATTCTCATAACATATAATGTTGCTAAATCAAATGAATTTACATCGATTTTAAGCGGGTTGCATGCTTTGGATACTATTTTTTGTTCTGTCGGCGGCATTAAGCAACGATTACTAAGCATGGTTAAGAACATGAGCCATCATTTGTAAAATATTTCACAAATATGGTAGAAAACATCAGTATAAGGTATGAAAAATAAATAATTAACAATATAATTGTTTGTTCTTGATTTTCAGCAGTTGCCGCCTTACAACGTAAGTATCGATGTTATCTACTGTCGCTGTGCAAAATAATACGTTTTTGGTATATCATTCAGGGCCTCATAGAAGTGTCTGTATAGTCTATTTTCGGTGTCGCGTAAAGTCGACTGACTGAAGTGTGTTTAGGTAGATTACAAGTACTATCAATAAGATATTGCAAAAGAACTTTGATTTAGTGTCGAGGTTATCTCGCCAACCTAAATTAAAAATTGATAACGTTTTGTCGGTCAACGGAATTAACAGAGAGACACTATACATAATCTACTGAGAGATAATCTAACGTATAAAAATCTTATAAGAGTTCTAGAAAAAGTCTTCAGTTCTATTTTTGAAAGAGGGGGAAAGTTGTCGGTATTGTCATGTACATGAATTTCAAGAATCGTGACCTTTATTGGTGACCTCAATATTTTGAACAAAACTTATGGCATTTATAAATCCATGAATAAACATTGATTTAGAATAAACTTTTCGAAAAGTAAATGACAATTTAACAGCTGAGTAAAAGTATTTGGGGAGGAAACAAGGTATTCAGACCTAAAACTAATGAGAAAGCTTGTTTATGAAACTTCTTTAGATTATTCAAGAATGTAGACGTGTATACGTTTTAAAAATTGTCTTTTTATTATGTTACTAATGTACACAAGTTTCCTAGATATCAGGTTGCAATTTCAAAATGACCAATGAAAATTCTTCTTTGATTCAGTTCTTTGGGGAATTAACACTTTCCTTTGGCTGTAAAGTGTTTTTTTGTTAGTTTTATTTTCAGTATTCCCTGCTTGTTCCGTAAGTGTCAACAGGCATCAGCAATAAAAGTACGGAACATATAAACCATACATTATATGAACCCTCTAACTTGAACTGATATGTGAATGAAAACAAGTGCAATTAACCTAAATTTTGATGAAATCAAAAAGCTTATTTTTATACTGACATAACAGATGAAGAAATGCTTCAATATACAATTGTGATTCTGGGTAATTCTATATGGAAAAAGATATAATACAAGATGTTGTCTTCAGATTAGATCACTTTGCAGTTTTTTAACTTAGGATAACATAATGTATATACAGTTCAACATAGTCACTTTTAATGTAAGTATACCAACTGTGACAGGACACATTTCTATGTACACGTAATCACGTAAGCAAGGCACTGAAATAATTAACAGTAACAATCCGTACTAAATGATGAAGATTCTTATAAGTCATATAACAAGTTATCTCTCTATACATAATTAATAAGAATATACATTTTAACTGTAGGAGGTAATATACCCAAGTAAACTCATGGCTCTAATTCCCCGCTCTTAACACATTTAATACTATGAAAATCACAAAGTTCATAGCTAAGTTCAAAGTTTATAGTCCATAACTCAGTATGTTACAGTGGTCCTTGTACATACATTTATAACAATACAAAAGTAATTAGTATTCAGTGAATACTTTATCAAATAACATAATCTGTGAAACATTATTTTCATAGAGAACAAAATATTAACTTTCAGATATGTATAATCTTTAGCCCTTTTACATAATTTAGTAAACCAGAGATATTCATCCACTGTGAAAAAAATAATGCATAATGTATTATATACATGCAAATTAGTCAAGGTAAGAAAGAAATGGAAAATGGGAATATTTCAAAACACGGATAATCCGGAAGATAAACAAATCACTGAATTTTTTAAAAGTACAGGTACATGATGACATTATTATACGCCAAATTTAATTTGCGGCGTTAATGTGTTATCAATATTTCTTCGTAAGCTATTTCAAAGCTTGTTTTCACGTGGTGCATGAGCAAAATCAGTACTCATACTATTGCACAAAAAAGAAGTTTTAACAACCCAAATGATTATAGGGTCATAGCACTGTTGGGAGTATTTACGAGAAATTAGGTTTAAATTTGGGTCATGACTTAAATAGTAATATTTTACGTTGAAGCATACACACTGTATCGAGTAACTATAGTGGGGCGCTAATGTAAATGCTACAATTCACTATAGAAAATGCAGGAATAAACATCTTGACCGCATTAATTACTGATAAGGTCGAGTATCAAATAACATTGCAAAGTTATCTCCAAGTTATCCTTTAATAATTTTCTTTGTGTTAATTTATACTGTAAATGTAATTTTAATCATCTTATGTCTTTAGATATCAAATGTTAGTAAACTAGTACATTTTTATATTGATGTACATCAAGCCTATGCTTGTAAAACTTTAAATAAATTACAGGAAAATCACAGCTAAGGCATGAGCGTAGGAAAACCATACAGAATGCCTCTTAATTTGGAGTCAGAAAGTCAGAGTCAACCAATCAAACATTTTAAGCAAGTTTTTCCAAAAACGTTCTGTTAACATTCACTGCAATATCAAATTAAACAGAATGTAGATTTTGCATCTAACATCTCAAAGATGACAAGATAGGCAAGACATATAATATTTTGTACAAAACAGGTTTAATGAGAAATATAACTTGTGTTTATTAAGGGGCATTCTTTATATAAAATATATTGAAAAATAACTTTAAACCATGCTGAAATGCCCAGATGTATGTGTAATGCCTTAGAAATTAATGCTGAATCTTTAGACAAAATGTCTTACTGCCATAACTGTTGAAAAATGTAGAAGAATCTTATTTAATTTTCGATATTATTCAACATTTTGATAGAGATTATTTTTATATACCATTGTCTAATTTTAAATATCCAAATGTACAAAAAAATTATGACCTGATGTCAACTCAAAATAATTTGATACGAAACGTCTCCGTGCATATTTTTATTCTTTTAAAGTGAGAGACGAATACGCGAGTAATTTAAGTTAGTTTATACATTTGGTCATTCTGTTAATAAAATTTAAAAATGGTAATAACTTCATATACACTATATAATTTATATGATATTGTACAAATTGCGTTTCGCGCGGTGGCAATATATGCAAATAAACTCGAATTAAATTAATATAACTTAAGTCGGAATCATACACTGTCAAGGGAATAAACGGGAGTTATACTTTGGTGGAATAAGTGCATGTTTTCGTTATTATTTGTCATGATTTATTTTTTCGAAAATAATATATGTAACTATAATGTGTAAGTCGAACACGATAACAATTATATCGTCGAGTGCCTGACCTTAGTTCGACCCCACGTAGTCTCGCGAGATTTTGCAGGTGCGCGTTACTGACCGTGGGAAAATATTTTACGCACATCGTATTATCTGTCAAATGATACTGGGGATAATTTTAGAAAAAAAAAACACAAAAGATATAACAGAGAAAATTTGTTCCATACAAGTTCGAGATTTGTAGAGCAATATATTTTATGTGTCCAATTCTGATATAATTCAGATTTTCTACTTTCAAGCAGAACAAGTCCAAATTTTTAAATACAGAATGAAATTTATGCCGAAAAACTCTGGTCAAACTTGTAAATCAGTGTCATTATCGATTTATTCCAAGAAATGATATGTAAATAGAAAAATGAAACTGTCAACGAAATATTTCTAAAATAAAACCATGCAAATAAACTTCAATCATAATACATAATACATGTGAGAATGTTAATTAGAATTGCTTCGTGTTATATCATAGTGGGCATATAGACAATAAAATATAAGTCATTTGTATTTTTATTTTTTATTTCTCTTGGATATGTCTCATAAAACATATTTTTGGTTAAAATCATCAGCAGTTAATTGTGTATTTTTTTTTCATTTACGTCACTTAAGCACTACAGTGTTTAGTTGTCTCTTTCAATTTCACACTAAATTTCATTTTCAGCTTGTTTGCTTCTTACAATTGTATAGAATTTCTTAAAGTATTGCATGTAAACAAAGTAAGTATCCGCTGGTTTATTACATGTATAATGTGTACTCGTCTGAAAGTCAGCACAGATGATGCAGAATCTATTTTTAGAATAGTGTTATCTTCTGGTCGAAGGCTATTATAATCTCATAGCAGGTTAACTCATATCGTGACCTAGAAAACTATGTAAGCAAAACACAAGAATCGGAAGTAGAACTGATATTATAACTTCCTTCAATAAAGACAAGTAGAGATTTTGATGCTAAAGCATCAGGTCGCCGGATAGAAAAATGATTGTATTATCATAAATATAAGAAAATATAAGTTTAATGGTTCAAGTATAAAAATAAGAGGAACAATGAGTTGAGTAATGTTTGCCACTGAGGCTTGTAAGGCAAGTGCTATGCTGGTAATTCTTCTTGTAATTTTACTTTATACTTATACTGTTGTACCATACATTGAAGTCCGTATAGGTTACTAGTTCAGATTCAGATAATTACCGACAAATAATTACCGATCATCGAATATTTGCAAAGTGACGATGAAAAAATATATGTTTAATTATTACATGAAACAATACAATTTTATTGTAAAAGTGTTGTACATCATTATTATGTGCTATAGAAAAAATATATAATTTAGTTGAAATCAATACACGTATTCCAATCGTTACATACGATATATAAAATTAACGTTTAATTGCCTTTCAGTGCGATCAACACAAAGATAGTTTATTATTTTTTCTATGTATCTAATACGATTCCGGACCCCTGACGTCATACCGTTTTGGAAACCTGCGTGACGGAAACCGACGGAATATATCGAAATCAACGATTACCATTATATATTTCAATAATGTGCCTCTTAAGCATAACATTATTTTGGGATGTTCAACCTAAACTAAACAATTGAACTTTCTTGTCGAATGTTTGACAGACAGGGCCAAGTTAAACCCTTTACCAAGAAGAAAGGAAAAGGTTTTGAAAATGTATTTTTAATGTAAACAGGTTTCTCTAATGATATAAAGTATGAACCTGATTAATGAAAAATAACTTATGTAATTATCTGTACAAAATTACAATGATTTACATCTTATCAGTTACCACCATTAACAAGTTACCTGTCTTATCAGCAATCTGTAACTATTAATAGATTTTATAACGATATACAACATATATAAACATGTAGTCACGTGATTCTTACGAAAAGACGCAGGAGCATTTGTTTATAATTAGATAAATTAATGTAATAATAAAGGTCTCATAAAAAATAAACAACCAAATAATTCTAAAGTGTCATTTCAAATATCATTCATGATTTATATATTATAAAATAGCAATGCTTGACACACAGAAAAAAGTAAAAGTATCTCTAATATTCAATGACTGATCCTTGGGGATACGTTATTGATTCATTTTATGAAAATTGTAATGTTGTCAATATGTGCATATTTCATTCCACTGAGCAAAGTTATCATATGTTTGATTTTTTGTGATTACTAAAAAATAATTGTTGTCTTTAACTGTTCAATGTTTGATATGCTTTTATTTTCAGATTTTAAGGGCTTCTCCTACCATAGGTATAATATTCAACTATTACAAATATAGTCGCCGGTTTCTACCGGCGACTAATTACCACATGGACTAAAGACATGAAAGACTACATGGTGGTAAAGTGTTGAAAAACTCCCTTGTTACATGCATTTTCAAAAATAGATATTTATAATACTAACCAGTGTACTGTAGTCTTATTTATTAATAACTGCTGGATATTCAGCTAAACCCGCGGTATGAGTCACGAAAAGAGTTCTTCTTTTATTAATACTAACCAGTGTACTGTAGTCTTATTTATTAATAACTGCTGGATATTCAGCTAAACCCGCGGTATGAGTCACGAAAAGAGTTCTTCTTTTATTAATGCGCGAGTTATTCTAAAGTCACGAAAAACTTTTGATCTGTTAATAAAAATGTTTTGTTTAATGGGGAAATATTTATTTCCTGCTTATAATTTCTATGAATTATTGAGCTTACTCCTTAATTATAGCAAAATTTGCTGTCCTACTTTTTCGACAGCGGTAAATCGTTTCAGCAGTTATTTGCATAATTGCGCAATAATACTACGGGGCTACAGCGTTTTTATCAATCAAATACGTTTATATTTTAACTTGGATAACTTAATTTGAAATTGAAAAGGCTAAATATGGAAGTTTCTAAGATATACCGACGAAGTATGGGATTTTCATAGGATCAAATTCATGTACTATTTCGTGGGCTGTTATTCGGTTGAGGATACATTGCGCGATTGTAGCCAACGAAATCCCATGTGTAGATGACATAGCTCAAAAAGCGAAACAAAACAGATTATTACCAGGTTTTATTATCAAAAAGTATTAAATTTTTCAAAACTTTACCTTGTTCACTGTGTATTAATACATAAACTCCAAATTTTATAGCAATAAGCCAACTTTTAAACGGAGTTTCCCTCCGTCTGCTTTTGTTAATATTCATAGATGAATGTCAATAGGACTTCCTACTTCTAAGGCCAAGTAAAAAATATCCAGTTTTTCAAAAAAAATCGTTTCTTGTCCTTCTTGATCTAAGTTTTCTCTCTTTTTTCTTTATCAGGAACATCCTCAAAGAAATCGTCAGAAATACAGACATTACTCTGATAAATCACTTGAAAATGCATACAAATAAGTAAAACACCATGGCAAGTCTGTTAAAAAGGCAGCCAGAGTTTATGAAATCCCTGTAACTACCGTTAGAGATCTAGTGCTTAGTAAAGTTCATGAAATGGATAAGAGGCTTATTAAAAAGATGGCCTAGCCATAAGTGCTTTGTTCCTAGAGGTCTTTAACATGTCCGCGCCAAAATGTGCCATGAAGAAGTTGTGTCAAAGTACTTTTCCCGATTGCAAAAAACTTTTGAAGACAATGATCTACTTGACAAACACCATCTCATTTTTAATGGAGATGAGAAGGGTATAAGTGTCAATCATAAACCACCTTCTGTAGTAGCTGATTCTTCTTCCTACTGCCCACCAGCAATTACATCTGGCAAAGGAAAAACAAAGTCTGTCAATGGTGGATGCAGTGCTAGTGGCTTGCAAATCCCACCATTTTTTGTTTTCCCTGAAAAGAAAACAACATGAAAATAGAATAACTTGCTGGGAAGACTACAGGAGCAGATGGTGCAGTTTCTGACACAGGCTGGTCAAATATGCATATTTTCAAACAGTATCTGAAATATTATTTTCTTAAATGTGTATCAGGACATGTATCAGGTGAAATAAAATCCTCCTCATTTTGGATGGTCACAAGTCCCTTGTCACAGTAGATTTGGCTGAATGGGCCATGGAAAATGGCATTATCCTTTTCATGTTGCCACCAAAGACATCCCATGTCTTACAACTCTAGATGTATCATGTTATGGCCCGTTTCAGAGAATGTATAAAATTCAATGCCATAAACTCTTGACGCAGGTAGCTTCCATTTGAATAAGGTATTATGTTTGTGAAATGGGGTGCCCCGTGTCTATTCTGAAGCCTTATCTACTGAAAATGTACAGTCTGGTTTTAAGCGCACTGGTATATATCCAATGGACCCTTCGGCTATCAGTTATGGACATGTTATACCAGCTGAAGTGTATCAAAATGCATCGCAGTCTGACAATGACAGTCAAGCAACAGTTGAAGGTGGAATCTGCACAGAATCTACTGACAAAATCCAAAGTAATTCGCCTGAAAATAACAATGAAATGTTTTCAATCCAGAGAAATTAACGTGAAGAAAAAAATAAAAGAGACATTTATATAAAACCAAGAAATACAATGAGCAAAATTGTGTCTGGAAAAGCCATTACAAACAAAGTAGTAGATGAAATGAAGGAACATGAATGTGGTCAAAATAAAACTGAAAATAAAAAAAACAGACACTGACAGTAATGTAAAAAAGGGAAACCCCAAGAACCCAAAGCTGGCTCATTACACCATAATTTAATGTCAGACAGTGAAAGTATATCAGATGATGACTCTCAAAAGGAATTATGCGGTGTCTGTCAGAGATAATCTCCTGCAGAAGTGAAATCATGATAAACAAGATCAACAAGGAAAGGCGGCGTTCAATGAACGCAACCCCCATATGACCCAGCAACAAGAACCAGCGACAAGGAGCCCAGGCGGACCCCAAACAAAAACAGGACAGGGCAAGACAGGTTAATCACCAAATGATAAATAATTTGTAACTGATTAGAAATTCAAAGAAAACAAATAAATGATAGAATAATAGGCCCACAAAGGGGAAGGGGACAGGAAACCGGGGGAAGGGGGGGGGTTTAATCAAAGAAATAAAAACTAGGGGTAATGGGAAAGATACTTACCGTAGACGAGAAAACAACAAGGGACACAAGCAAAAATGTCACCAAAAACAGTATTAAACAACATAGACATTCATCTGAGGAACAAAGAGGGGTGCCGCCTTGGAACGGTCAGCAGCATAATAATGACAACTGGGGAGTTTAAACCGGTTAATGGTGCACCTTTCCTTGTCGATCTTGTTTATCATATTAATGTCTTTAATACACTTGGTAGATCTAAAAGTAGCATTTTAAAAAAAAAAATACTTTGAAGTTCTTTCGTTGAAATTCTTGTCTACACTTCTACTGTTCTGTACAGAGATGCTTACTGTTTGTGTGTTCAAAGCAGTAGAATCTAGAAGCAAGTTTTATTTTTTATTTTTTTCGGAATGAATTTGTCGTATTATTTCTTCAAATTTAAATAGTAACAAAAATGTGTTTGTACGAAATACGCTTAAGCCGTCATAATAAAATAAAGCGATTCGTGCTGATAACCTACTTTCGCTTTTACAGTTAACTGTTTGATGACGTAAAATATGACGTCATTGTTTCAGTATATGCACGTGCAGTGTTCCGCGGGCTGATAACTAGTTCTCGGCCCCGGGCCGCAAACTCATAATAGGTCACGTGACACTCATAATCAGTTGAAATCATAGGCAATTTTGTTACCATATTTAGTAACAAGTGTATTAATATGAAATATGGGTTGTGCAAGTTATTCAGTAATTACAATGTCATGTTGCACGTTTATTGTAAAAGAGTACAATAAAGTGGATATGGACATTTACACCTATAAGTAGCAAAGTGGCTAGAGCATGCAAGTTATGAAGATGGTTTTCCATTCGCCGCGTTTTTAACAATTTTAACTTATTTGTATATTTTCTTCCATTACTATTTATCCAGCCATTTTCATATTGATATATTTATGAACTGTATTGACTGTAACTCAGTCTGTGTAATGCGAATCCATTTAGTTGAAAAATATTTGAAAACAGATGATAAAATATAAAATAAAAATGCCTTTTCTAGGTCTTGAACCAAGGGCTCTATAGTCACGAAGCAATTACTCTTCCTCCACGCTGTTTTGGTAAATGGCTAAAATGAACAATTATTTAGCTAGCGAAATACGCATGTGTTTTATATAAGAAATGTCAACACCCTTACTCGTCATTGTTGATGTAAACAGATAATGAAAGTGATAGTGTTAGCATCAATGATACCAAAGGACCAGAAATGTAAGGTTATGAAAATGATGTTTCGAGTTCATTCCGAAAAAGCGCATATTCTTTAGTATGATATTTTCTTTTCATATATTTTTATAGTTTGTCACGTCATTGTTTATTATCTCTTTCTTATATCATTTACCACCAGAAAAGTGTTTGCCTGGTAGGTGGTCTACTGGTATAAAAAAATTGCTCGTTGCACCCCCATTTGCACCTCCCATCTATTGCTATAGACAGATCAGTCAAGAAAAAGAGAGAAGTAGATAAAGAAGATCGTTGACCGCACTTAATTCTGTTTCATGTTTATATCGTGTTTTTTGTTTGTTTGTTTGTTTATGTTTTTTTGATAGCTACATTACAAAATATTTGCTTTTGTCCGATAGATTGTCGGAATACAGTATAAATATATTCTTTTTCACTGCGAGTTAATGTTAGCGAAATTCGCGGTCACTATGATTGCGCGAATTTTTTTCCATCGCATCCCGAAAGAAAGCCTAAAACGACAAAATTGAAAATGTTGCAGGCTCGGTTTGATTGAGCCTGTTCATGGACGGTATTGGAAAGTGCAAGTTACCATCCACGCCCCCTCGCACTGGAATAAGCAGAATTCAACACTTAAAGTGACATTATGCCCATCTAAAGGTATATAGTGAGCGAACAGGTGAGAGCCAAAATAAATTTTCATTTTGCCATAATTCCTTTTGATTTAATAATTTACTTCGCATAAACAATAAATAACCTCTGGATTCAAACGAAATTTCAGTAAATATCATTTAGAATTTACCTGTAACGTTCAATACATAAAAAGAGTGGGGCAGTCTTTTTATATTTTAGGCAGATTTTTAATTTTATCCTAAACATTTTCCAATATAATGTATTCGTCAGACATCATCATAACAGTCATTTTTTTGAAATATACAGTCTATTCAGCTCAACTTGATAATAAAAATATGTGCATTATGACACTTAAACATCAAAATGGTGAAATTTTTAATTTGGAAACATCCACAGATGTTTTCATACGGTGGTTATCATAGAGCCTTCAATGTGACACGTTATAGTGTCATTCCATGAAAAGCGGCGTATGGTCCCCAAATATAAGAACGAGTAATTTTGTATCAGCGAAAGTTTCTAGGAATACAGTACAGATATAAGTCCTCATTTACATTTTCCAGCGCCTCGTTCTATGATCGCTCATTAAAGAGGGATCTGGTTGAAATAGACACTGTGAATACCTGTAAACCAATGCCAAAATATAGTGAAGTAGTTCACGACTTCCATCTTTCTTGTCAGATTTGAATGTTTATTTTTGTGCTATTTCTAATGTCAGTTTTGAGTGGCGGCATGGTCGAGTGGTCAACACGTCGGACTAGTAATCTAAGGATTGCTGACCGCGTGGGTTCAAACCCTGTCAGGTAGCAAGCCGTTGTTTCCTTGAGCAAGAAACTTTACATTTATTGCTTAGTACTGAACGGATTCGAGAGTGTTTCAATAAGCATATACCTTCCAACACAATTGAACTAAAATAAATTTGTATAAACTTATGTCAGTTTTGAAATTAGAAACTCGTGAATAGTTTTAATGCAAAAAAATCGCACCATATAGTAATATATTGTATCCGATTGGGCTGAGCAATTAAAATATTTTTGAATAGGCTTGATAATGAACACAATTCAGACAACTTACATAATTTAGTGAATTAAACATGATTCAATAACGTGTTATTGCTTTTTAAATAACATTTCCGCCGATCGCTGAACATTAATTACTTGTTCTTTCCATATCATTTACTATTCATAGCAGTATGTTGACATTATTATGATAGTGTTATTTTGTTATGACGTTACGTATATAATTTAGACATTTTTACCATAAGAAAAGGAAAAACATTCCTAGAGATATTGACTCCAGGTTTAACATGACATTAATTTCGCTCTCTCTTTCCGTTGGAAAGAGTCATATAGTTATTATTAAATGGGTTCATTACACCCCTGTGGTTAATGTGATAATTTATTGTAATTATTCAGTTCAATTGTTTTATGATGTGTTAAATATGAGCACAAACAATTCATATCAACCAGTGTTCTGATTTTTGCGATAACCGCTGAATCCCATCATATATAAAATATATAATTGCTGAATAGACACGACACAATGCAATGTTTAATCTGATAGTCACCTGTTTAAGTCATGCTCAAAATCCATACGGATTCGTTTACAAAGTGTTTTCTGATATGGGTATATGTTCAGATAAGTTTAAAAGTGTTCAAAAGAATATCTTGGTTCGAAGTTTCTCGCCATGTATCAATATTTATAAGTGCTGCGAACTTGTTTCACTTGTCGGGGATTCTCTTTCGACTTACAATCTGCTCTGCCACGAATACTGATCATGCCAGGAAGCAGTCAACTAGA
Organism: Ruditapes philippinarum; assembly: GCF_026571515.1. NCBI lineage: Eukaryota > Metazoa > Mollusca > Bivalvia > Venerida > Veneridae > Ruditapes > Ruditapes philippinarum. The sequence goes on from NW_026857644.1 coordinate 25,090, forward strand.
GTGAGTTAACAATACCATCCAGTCTTAATTGGAAATCGACTCATAGATTAAAATATATACTGTGTCCTTAATCTTTTAACACCTTCTTTACGCCATATCACATCATTATACGTACTTATAATCTGAATGAAAAGCCAATCGCAACTTCTCGGTCCTTTGAAAAGAAACGTCGAAGTGCTCCGAATGAGAATGGAGTATGTAAAAGATGTTTATCGGTATGTTTTTAAAATTCTTATCCTGAATTATCATGTCTCTGAAAGAAGAGGGATGTAATGCATCTGGTGCATGGTAATTTTCAGAAGCCTCTGGTGATGTTTCGTCACATTCGAGTAGTGTGTCAAATGCATTCGCATTTAGACGAGCACTACAGACAATATTGAAATATATCTAGCATGTCAGAATACATTCAGAGAGACCAAAAGGAGGCTTTTGATTTGCTTCCATTAATTTGACATAATTCTGTAAAAGAAGTTTTATTTCCCAGAACCTTAATCATTGAAAGTATAGTAAATGCCTTATTAAGTATGTCTACACCTAGATATTTTTGGCAAAATTTTAGATCATTGACGTATTCTGTTTGAATAATAATATTCTTTAATGTGAAATATCGTAACAATGAAAATTGTTCATACAGTTTTCACTCAATCAGGCAAGGAATCGCACTAAATCGACTTTCCTTATAATTCTGAATGGCCTTTTTATCATCTTTTCTCAAGTGTCAAAGTTAATCTTTATCATATTTTAAATATGTGTTTATGCTTTTGGACCGCATTGAATCCCCTTTAAACATGCAACCAGCACAAACATACAAGGTTTTTGTTGAAGGCCCCATAATGCAACAGAAATGACTTGATGTTCATTTCTCAAAATCTTTACTTTTACAGTTTCCAAAAAGTTACTTATTGGCCAATTACCCGAACCATCTTTTTTCTGATGCATTTTTGCATTTAGTACATTAATAGTGATTTAGTAATTCGTATGGACTTCAGAATACTTTGTTTACATTTTTCTACTTTTACGATTTTTTCTCACATTAATGCTTCTTTTTGAAGGTATCTAACATGCTCTTTAACTATTATTCAAACTATTAATTCTCGACTTTTTGCTTGGCAAGGTCTCAGGGCGAAAACACGTATGGCACAAATCAGCCTCCATATGTTTGCCTGTTTAAAATAATTAATGAAAAATATATGTTCGATTTTGAGCCATTATAAGCATTTTAACTTTTAAACAAACAAAAATATGCCACCCATTTTGTTTTAAAATAGTTTATTGTATAGAAATACAAATGAGTCATACAAAGTATATCGATAATACTCGTATATGTTAAATGTAGGGCTCTCCTAGCTAATCTGTAGGTACAAACAAACTTTTACCGTTATGGCTTCATGTTGCACTACCTGTCACAAAAGATACGTCAACCCGTTGCGCTTATTTTCGAAGCTGTAACTCTTAAAGTTTGTTTGTACCTACGTTTAACTGGGGAAAACTCAAATACTCCTAATTCTGGAGTAAGTTTAATAAATCGTCTTGTTTTCTAAACAAAGTACAGAAATTATCATTCTTAAATTGGCAGAACGGCAATCGTACAGCAAGGACTCGTTATAATGTAATTTAATATACTTGATAACTATAATCAAGTTGTCAATTGCGACTTTCAATGATCTTTTTACAAATAGTGAGGCATTCTAAGGGTAAGTGATTGCTCTTTCTCCACCTGACATAAAAGTTGTAGAGCCGGTATGATTTAGTCTATTTATGGACGGTTGTGGTAATTGCAATTTACCGTCCACACCCCTTCACCGGCTTTAGCAGTATTCGATTTCAACATTTTAACATTACAAATGGTGAAATAAGAAATTCAAGTTTTCGTAAACCAATGCCGTCTAGTTTATTTTCCTGTATCATTCATCACCAATGATGAAAGTGATGGCGTGTTTTTTTTTAAGAAGAAAAGAAAAAAGAAACATGTAAATTAACGCTGGTTGCAAAAGGACCCATTTAACTTCTGCTTCGCTCTCTCTTTCCGTCATCGTGATGTATCTCTCAAATTCTGATTCAACATTTGTATCAGTAATGAAGTTAGTAAGCATAAAATGTTAATGCTAATCGATGCTGTAATACTTAAAATACTACTGAAAATATATATGAACAGAACACTTTATTTGAGACTTGTACATGATACATCGTAATGAAAAAAGCAAAACAATGTGGAAATAAATAAACAAAGAATACAATAAGATAATGAATCAGATAAGGGGGTATTGATATATATCATTATACTATAATTATGTAATAGATTATGCGCTTTTTTAACAATATTTGAAATCCATCCCAAGTTGAAATAAAAACAAAAGTACATATCATATATGTAAGCAGAATTAGTACAGAGCTTTTTATTCATTTGATATAGTTATGCTGTTCAAAATTTAATAATAAATAAATATTTTAAATTGAATGAAATATGAATATGCAAAACTCTTAATCCTATTACTTTTTGAACAACCCTCGTAGATGGCAGATATGCAAACTTGATGAAATTTTTGATAACAGCCAGCTAGCAGTACATTATTTAAAAGGCTTGATATATAAAGGTCAATGAGGTTTAATGGTTCAAACCGTCTTAAGGTAACAATATTAACAAGGTTTAATTATGATGCTGATTTTTTTATTTTAATAATTTCCCTCATACAGATGCCAGCTGAAACATATATTAAGATACAACAACATTTTTTTCATCAAATACGTCTATTTTCTTGTTTCATATAATTCGGAAATTTTACTGTGAAGGATAGGGATACAATATCGAATTAAACTAGATTGACATTCCAGGCTACCATTAAATTTTCTTACCTTTTATCAATAGGTCCGAATCTCGGCAGGGACTTTACTCCCTCATTGAAGAAAATATCCATTCTGCTTATTGTCGTTCGATGGTTATATTCAGGTACATGCTCGACCTTGAAATAATGTACGAAGAGGCACCGGTATCTTACTCCACCAGTAATGAGTTATACATTCTAGCTTCTAAGATCTTTGGCAAGTTAAAAGCATATAACTCTTTATAAAGTTTCGGTATGGTGAATATCGATCCTAATTTATATTAAACAAGAGGGCCATGATGGCCCTGGATCGCTCCCCTGTCCCATCAACCGCATCCAAGCAATGTCTTAGACAAGCATCCTGGCCAAGTTTGATGACAACTGAGTCAAACATGTGAGCTCTAGTGTGTTAAAAAGGTTTTTCCATATTTGGGTAATGTGACCTAATTTTTGACCGGAGACGACCCATATTCGAACTTGACCTAGAAATCATCAAAACAACCTTCCTGACCAATTTCCAGGTAATTTGGATCAAAACTGCAGCCACTAGAGTGTTAAAAAGATTTTTCTAATTTTAGTTCCTGTGACCTTGTTTTTGACCGGACATGACAAATCTTCGAAGTTGACCTAGACATCATCAAAACAACCTTCCTGACAAATTTCCAGAATATTTGGAGTGTTTACAAGCTTTTTCTATTTTTAGCTCCTGTGGCCTAGATTTTGACCGGAGATGACCCGTCTCCAAACTTGACCTAGAAATCATCAAAACAACCTTCCTGACAAATTTCCAGAATATTTGAATCAAAAACTGCAGCCGCTAGAGTGTTAACAAGCTTTTTCTATCTTGAGCTCCTGTGACCTAGTTTTTGACCGGAGATTACCCATCTTCGAACTTGACCTAGAAATCATGAAAATAACCTTCCTGACAAATTTCCAGAATATTTGAATCAAAACTGCAGCCGCTAGAGTGTTAACAAGCTTTTTCTATTTTTATCTCCTGTGACCTAGTTTTTGACCGGAGATAACCCATCTTCGAACTTACCCTAGAAATCATCGAAACAACCTTCCTGACAAATTTTTAAAATATTTGGATGAAAACTGCAGCCACTAGAGTGTTAACAAGCTTTTTCTATTTTTAAGTCCTGTGACCTAGTTTTTGACCGAAGATGACCCATCTTCGAACTTGACCTAGAAATCATCAAAAAAATCTCCCTGACAAATTTCCAGTATATTTGGATCAAAACTGCAGCCACTAGAGTGTTAACAAGCTTTTTCTATTTTAAGCTCCTGTGATCTAGTTTTTCATCGGAGGTCACTCATGATCGAACTCATCCGAGATATTATTGAGACAGATATTCTGACAAAGTTTCATGATTGAAGAATAAATTCGACTGCTAGAGTGTTAACAACCGAAATGTGGACGGACGACGGACGACAGACGACGGACAATCATCGATCAATTTTAGGCTCACCCTGAGCATGCTCAGGTGAGCTAAAAACGTTAGGTAAATATTTGACATCTGCCATAATTTGTTAGTTCCCATATATAAAAATATCGTCGTCATGATAAAACAAATGCCAAAATATGTTTCGTGAAGTCTTATTACTATAAAATGTACCAAAAAAACCTTTAAGATTCCAGTTCCTTTGTCACAATTACTAAATCATGACTTTCTTCTACTGCTAAAACAAACTACATGTATTATCTCAAATGTAATATTTTACCTTGTTGAAGTATTTTTAGGAAAAACCTTAAGCTTTTCTTAAGATAGATCTCAATGTTTCCTGGATAATTGCATCAATTTTAAAGGCAGTTATAAAAGCTACTACCACTGGTGTATGCAATATCAAAGAAGTGGCTTAATCCATGAAACGATATCAAAGTAATATTCGTATGATAGACTGTACCCTATGAATAAATTTTGGATGTTTATATTATAAATTACGATTTATTATCAAGATAATGTGCTATGCATGTTCAATATATGTCTAATGTGTATGCTTATCATAAATCAAATATAATATAACAGATTATTATATTGAAAAAAATGTTACAAACACCAAATGATTTTACAAACAATTACAAACACTTGTTGAAAAATAAGAATAAAGCAGTTACATATTTTTGTCATATTTTGTTAGGACAAAACTGCTTGAGTAATTTATCATACTCAAAATTCAGAATGTAATGTTTGTTTTAAAAAAATGAAAGTCCTTGCATTTTTACCCTTTTAATTTTTAAATTTATATACCTGTAAAGTGTGATGATATCAGTGACTATCTTAAAACCAGATTCGAACTTACTTGGATGAAAGTAAATTACATACTAATAAGTGCATGAAATACAAATCACCCTTTCATATATCAAGACTAGTCTAAGCAAATTTTTGACATTTAAAAAACATTTAACAGAAACCAGTTTCAACTAATCTTCGAATGCATTGAAAATGTTGATAATATTTGGAACAAAACTTAAGTTAGAAAATATATGAAGAATAATAATCTAAATCAACTGATATAGCCTTAGGTTATAAAAGACAGTAGACAGTAGACTTTTTATTATATTCCAATAGGTTTTAAAGCACATGAGGACATAAAACATGTACACTAAGGAACAGTGTAAGACATAAACATTTAAACATAATATCAACAATCATGAGAAAGTTTGGAGAAGATCAATTTTGACTGATAAAGTAAATACCAGCCGAATTGTTTCTTAAGTAGTTACATAATGAACACTTTCATATAAAAATTGATCTTTGAACCACTCACTTAAAGGTTTCATATATATACATATACACAAATATACATATATATATAAAAATTATATAAATACAAAAATCTGGAAACAAAGTGATCCCTCGGAAGCATTAATCACAACAAAATTACATGAAAAATGCAGACTCGGTTTGATTGAGTCAGTACATGAGGGAAAATGAATAAGTGCAATATCCCTCAAGCCCCCAGCACGGCTTGAGCGGTACTTATTTCTCAACACTTAATAATGCTGGCATCAATGATCCCTAAGGACCAAAAAAATATTACAACACTGAAGTGAAGTACGGGGCAACTTTTTACAGCTACCACACAGCACTTGACACCTGCTGTTGTGAAGTATAAAAATCTGGAAACAAAGCAAAAACTAGCCACCATTACATTTTTTCAATGTCTAAGTTTGGCATATTTCATATTCAAAAATAAGAAAATCAGTTAACCGTTTGTTAATGAAACAGATAAAGGGAAATATATATGGCATTGATAGATATCATTATGTATAATCGATAATGCGCTTTTATTTTCAACGATATTTGAAATCAATCACAAGTTGAAATTATAATAAAAGTACAAATCATATATGTAAACATCAAAGCAAAATCAGTACAGCGTTTGATATATACATTTAACACAGTTATTATTGAAAGATATGCAAACTTTATGAAAAATTTGATAACAGCCACATAATCATACCCACTCAGCTTACAGTAGCTATTATGTAATTCAAGTGCTTGATACATTAAGGTCAGTAATCCAAAAGTAACGATATCATTAAGGTAAAAAAATTATTATGCTGATTTCGTCCCTCATACAGATACATGCACAAAAATGTATTCAGATACAACTACTACTTAGTTTCTTCTGTTAAATGATTCGGACATTTTACTGTTAAGGGTAGGGCAATCTTGGCTACCAAAACCGGTTTATAACTAGCTAAAATGCAAATCCTTTTAAATGACTACATGTAGTTATTAAAAAAATTGTTAAATTACATATTTCATTCATATTGGTACACTTTTTCATCTATGAAATTAATCTCCGACTGTGTTTGAGAAAATAAGAATATAGCAGTGAGTGATATATGTTATATTCGTTAATGTAATAATAACATCAATACAAATGAAAGTCCTTGCATTTTTGCACTTTTAAATTTTAAATTTATATGCATGTATAGGGTGATGATACAAATGACTCTCTTAAAACCAGTTTCCAACTTGTAAAGATGAAATAAAAAAGTAGATAATATACCAATAGATACATGAAATACAAACTAAAATATGAATTCAGCATTTCATATTTCAAAACTAGCCAAAGCAAATTAATGACAATTTTTTGAAAAAAAAATAATATAACAAAACATAAACCAGTTTCAACTGATCTAAGTTTTTGAAAATGTAAATAATATCCGGTACCACGGGGGAGAATCACGCCGTTCGTTACCTTAACAAACAATATGGCGGGTGTAGCCAAAAAGTAGGGTTTTCCCTTTTTTCTCTGAAAATCGTGATGTTCTAATGTAAAGGTACATATAATAACATTCTCCACAATTTTCCTGGCACTCATGATTTTATTTCATGATATTTCTTCCCGTACTTCTTCTGAAATGCGCGTCACCAGATTCGAAGCGAGATAATTTTCCACCGGTTTGGTCGTGGTAACGTACGGCTTCTTCTCTAAAATTCACTGTTTCGTTTATGTATATTAACTGAAACCACTGACTGAAAAAAATGTAATATGTCGTCATCTAAGCATTCATGCCCATTCTGTCTAGAATAACCGCTGAAAATATTAATATCGTGGCATTTTCCGGAAATGATAACAATATCAATGATAACGTACGGCGCCTTTTTTTCTGATTAATTGATTTTCTATATAATAGGAAAGTTACGTATACCAGACATAAGAGGATGTGTAGAACCAAATAAGTAATATTAGTGTCCAGCTCTATTTGTCATCCAATGTTAACGCTGTATTTCTTAAAAATTCTTTGTGTAGAGTTTCAAAGAAGAACAAAAGTCGATGATATATCAAAAGTCTGTTCATATCAGCCTTCTATTTTTTATAGTGCTTCATAGAGCGTTCGTAAAAATGGACATACCTGTATTGTGTCGAAATTATTAATGAAGCCAAATAAAGCTTGACACTAAGTATGTTTGTATTCATCCGTAGCTGTTCTACAGAAATAAGAAATATTCTCCCCGTCGAAGTTTCTAATTTCTGTAGAACAGCATGGTTGAACACTAACATATACTTCGTAAATACCATTTTAATTGTAGCGTAATAATTTTTACAACCGTTCTTTCATAAAGATAATGACGTCATCTGAGCGCATGAGCGGTCTGCCATTAAAGGTTTCAGACGGGTTTTCCGGCCTCGATAAAAACATCTACATCTAAATCCGATTTGAAACTTTATATTTCATAGTCGGTAAAATGTTTACCACTAGAAATTAATAAGCAAATTCCAATGTCACTATTTTATTGCTGATACCTGCAATACTTTTTTAAAGAAATTATTGTTTTTGTTTGGGCGTTTGTGGAAAAAACGCCAGAATATGATAGGCAAATTATTGCATCTAAATGTTTTGATCAAATCATGACGTTCCTTTCATTTACAATTATGAAATGCGCAATTGATACGAAGGGAACTTCAATTTATTAGGATATGTGTATGAACATATGGTAATTACGTTTATGTATTAAAAATCAATCAATATAAAACAATTTTGCATTAATGGTTCATGTAACATATGTTTTTGTATGAATATACATTATGTATGTGTATATGTATATACAAGAGACCTAAAAGTTAGTGGTTTTAAGATCAATTTTGATATGAAAATGTTCATTATGTAACTACTTAAGAAAATTTCGGCTGGTATTGATTTTAACCTTTTTCCCTCATATAGACGTGTTTTGAGGGCTTTTTGCCCCCCCCCTTTTTTTGAGGCCTCAAACAGTGAAAAATGCCCTATTTAGGCCCCAAACACAGTTTTTTTAGAAATGTTGTTAAAAAAGTGACAACTTTTTCGGCGCCGCCCCCATCAAAATGGTACATCAGGGGGTTGCCAGAAGGGGGATGTGCCCCCTTCTGTTTGGGGGGCTTGAAGGGGGCGGTAGTCCCCCTCATCGCAAAGAAAATTGTGCACATGTGACATGCTAAAAATGGCCTCCGACGGTAACTAGTATCTAGTAACCTACGCTGAAAAGCCTTTTACTCTATCTCAATTCATTGAGAAGTTGCAGCACATTGAAATCAGTTTTGATGGAAAAAAAACTACAAAAATGTATGCAAAATAGTGAATTTTGGCAATTTTGAGACGTCTCCCCGTTGCCATGGTAACAGGAAATTTACGATTGTGCATGCTGTTACAGAGGCTAACATTTGTGCCAAATTTCATCAGTATTGAATCATTTTTTCATAGTTTCAAAACTATTCAGAACTTGTAACAGGAGGCTTTTAAATGAAAAGGGCCATTTTTTCACAATATGCTCATGGGGTAAAAGGTTAACAATCAAAATTGATCTTCTCCAAACTTTTCATGATTTTTGATATTATGTATATATGTTTATGTCATACACTGTTCGTTATTGTGCAAGTTTCATGTCCTCATCGGTTTTAAAACCTATTGGAATAAAATAAAATGTCTACTGTCTACTATAATAAAAAAAACTGTAAGGCTATGACGCGCAAATATATCTGACGTGTGGCACAACGTCACGCTAAATGGTAGCGTTTCAATATTAACCGCCCGTCCAATAAACAGGAAATTTCTTATTTACTCAATTTTGACATTATTTTTTAACTCATTCAATAAATTCAATATAGAACCTACACTCATTAATTTATCTCTGCTTTGTATTTTTCTTTCAATGAGAGATCAGCTCATCTCATCTGGGTGTAAGCTAGTCGCAATCACTTTTTTATGTTTCAAAGATTTCCTTAACAGAAATTTGTTAGGAATGATTTTAGACTTATTCTTTGGAAAAGAAAATATATCAAGCCGTCCGTACCTTTTTAACATTTCTGCTCTGCTGAATGCGTTTCTTCTTTCTGATAAAGGGATAAGACCATAATTATTGCATAACACTGGCGAAATTTAATTTGAAGACAACAATACACAAATGTTAACTGAAAATGAAGGCTTTCCTTTCCATTCTGCATTTTATACAAACATAATTTCAAATATCTATCATTTCCTACCTACAAATAATTCATTATCAGCTGACTGGACAAATGGAAATCCACCAATAGAAAAATGCGCCGTACGTTATCATTGATTTTTTGTGCGCCATACGTTATCATTTCCGGAAAATGCCCCGATATAAATATTTACAGCGGTAAATTCAGCCAGAATTGACATGGATGCCTACTTGACAACATATTATAATTTTAAAAGTCAGTGGTTTCAGTTAATATGCATATATGTAAATGAAACAGTGAATTTGAGAGAAGAAGCCGTGCGTTATCACGATCAAACCGGTGGAAAATTCTCTCGCTTCGAATCTGGTGACGCGCATTTCAGATGAAGTACGGGACGAAACATCATGAAATAAAATCATGTGTGCCAGGAAAATTGTGTTGAAGGTTATTATATGTATCTTTACACTAGAACATCCCTAATTTCAGAGAAAAAAAGGGAAAACCCTACTTTTTGGCTGCATCCGCCATTTTGTTTGTTTGGGTAACGAACGGCGTGATTCTCCCCCTTGGGTACAAAACACAAGAAAATATACGAAGAACAAGAATCTAAAACTTATATAGCCCTGGCTAAAATGTATCTTAATTTGTAAAAAAGATGATTGAGTCGAATCCAGTCATATTCTCTCTTTAACGAAATATACGAGATAATTATTGAATAACATAACATAACATAACATAAGGACAACAAGAACTTTTCTTCTATGTCAATGATGTCACAATATAATTATATACATTTCCTTTTATTTCTTGGAATTGCCTTCCGTTCACTCGTATGAACGTATTATTCTTATGATAACCCATCTCTACTTAAAGTTATTCAAAATGATACATATATTGACATTTCAAACATTTCTTATAGACTCCTTCTGTATACTACAAACGAGTCCGAGTATCAATTTTAACAGAATATGGAATCATCAAGACTCCGTTACATCCACTTTCGTTTAACAAGTCTATCACATGTTATCAATTCCATTGTTAGAACTGTTAGTTAAATGCCAACGGCCGTGATAGTATTGTATTTAAAATGCAATTTTCTATTTTTCGGCACAGTATCAGAAAATACATGTATTTTATCACTACGATTCAAATTTATTTATCAGTGGAAATCGATCTCATTTTCCCCATGCAGACGTAAGTTGCTTATTGAGTAAAAAGTCAAGAATTTTCTTTGCACACAAGATTTCACAATTTTATTCATGGAACGTAATATTTGTTTTAGCAAGCCGTAGACTCCATGTTTAATAATTTTCATCCAAAGTGACGACCTAACTATTAGTGTATGGTGTTGTACTTTTAAATTCCGCGTCCATGATGATGTCATTTAATTCTGACCAATAAATGAATAACTGAAAGAATGAATGCATAACCTAGCAATTATAATTATTGACTTTAGTGATTACTATTATTGTATTTCACTGTAGCATTATATAAACAGTACACCTGGAGAAATCGATCTTTAATATATATTTGCAATAACACATACATTAACACATTTACATTTAATACACTTACACGATATTGTAAACATATAATATTCATCATTTTCTATTCTAAGAGAATGGACATAAATATATGTAGCGTCTTAGCAAGAACAAGTGCTAAATTTGTTGGAATTGTTCTTTTATCACTTCGTTTAACATAATAATACTTTTCATGTACATTTTCCTTAAATCAACATAACATGGGCAAATCTAAATAAAATGATATTCGTCTTCAATGTCGTGCTTATCACAGTCTATACAATGACGTTGATTTCATCCGATTTTATATGTGCCGTATTGGCGTGTTTGAATTTTTTCAAAGAATGTGAAGACAACCTTGTGTTAGATAACATCTTAAATTAAAAGGCAAAATATCCAAGTACTTTGCATACTCAAAATCACGTTTAACATGATAAGATACTTCTTATACGAGAACCTGAAAAAATGTTCTAAATAAATTAATACAGCTTTAACCTATCTGCATTTCTTATAGAAGAATAGAATATTCATTTGCTTATTGCTCCTTTAATATGAAACTGTCAATAGGTCTATGATTAGACAGCAAAAAAATAGCCACAATTACACTTTGATTGCTTTTTCAAGGTCTTAGTTTATCATCTTTCATAATTCAAAAATAAGTAAATCAGTACACCCTTTTTCCTGTGCGACGTAAAGCCTATCTGACCTATTACTGACAAGAAGTGATTGTGGCTTAAATCCGTCATCTCTTGTCAGAAGTTCATTCCATTCCCCTTCTCTTGAAACCACACGCAAGCATTTGAATCCACATACATAGATTGACTGACTTTGATCAGACGCTATACCATATGGTCCACACATACTGTCATCTATATATGGAAAATATCTTAAAACTTTGCCAGACATATCACACGACTGTATGCAGTGCTTTGAAAGAGAACCAAAAATGATTTGATTATCATGTGTAAGGTTTATACTCTCAATGCAGTAACCGAAAGAAGCAATGGTTCGCACTAAATCCCCATTTAGCGACCAACACTGAATGCTAGCATTTTGAAAATTATTGACAGCCACTATCATCACATTTTCAGACTTATGATATCTGATTCCTCTGGGACTCTCCACTTTTATAGATGTACGCTTACTTTCAGCAATCTTAGCAATCTTTTGACCGATAGTAAAAAATAATATCCTGTCATCATATGAACAAGTTATTGCTATTTCACCATTTGGCCTATCATAACTGATAAATGTGATTCCCCAAGGTATCCATTCAAGCTGGTGATATATCAGTGAATATTCAACGGAAATCATAATCAGTTTTTGGTTTCGAAAATCTACAAGTATCACTGGAAATGTTTCATTTGATGGTGTTGCTATATCAGTTATGGAGCACGTTTGATTTCCCCGTGCTATATTTACCTTTTTAAGAAGCTTAAGTTCACGTCTACCTATTTCCCTTTTATGTTTCTCGACAACCAAGTTTTTCGAATCAAGCAATGGGTACTGTGATTTATAAGAAACACGTAAACGCGGCAGACCGAAAACTCCCTTGAGATCTCTGTTGATGTTGTCTATTTCGCACTCTCCTTCGGTCATTGATATGTATCTCTCAATTTCTGATAAATTGGTATCCTTTATTAAGTCTTTTTTCTGAAACCGTAAAATATTATATAAGTACTCAAAATCATAATAAAAAGTAGACCAATTTATTACATACATACTTATTTAGAAATATTGATGAAATAAAATGCGTATTTTAATTTCCATATTTTTACCTTAAAATGTTATTTTTTCAACACAGTCCACCGCACATATTTTCCGTATTTTTACAGATATCTTGCGGGACCACTTTCATCTAAATTCAGCCGAAATAAAAAAAAATTAGGGAAAGTCTTTCAAATCATAATGTCAAAAAAATGTAAATAATATACAGAAAATTCAAGTTTTTTCTATAAATAAATAATTTATTTTTATCCTGTGGTATGAAAATTATCATATTTCACCATTGACTACCCCCACATATGAAATATTTATTTTCACTCAATAAAAATAAAGCCTTTATTAATAAAAAAGAAATATTTGCTATCTGTCAAAAATATGTCCATACAAAAGTCAATGTATGAAACCAATTCAAGGAAAGTTCAAAGAATAATTTGCCTGTTTGGATGAAGTGCGACAAATGTATACACAGTCAGCATTATACTAAATCAATGGTTGAATACATAACAATCACTGATCTCGTAGCAAAACTACACAAGTCATATTTAAGTAATATCGGGACCGTATCACGCTCAATTGGAGATTGTCTGTCATGTAATATCTAGGTTAAAACCTGAAAGCAACAAAAATTGAAAGATTCTCTATATAATTACATATTTATCATACCTTTTTAAGTTTCTGACATATATCGAGCATCTCCGTCTGCCTATTCTTGCTTTCCTCTCGAAATCTATAAACCTCATTGTTTAAGCGTTTTTCTGTTTCGTATAAATATGTGTTAACTTGCTCTCTATCTAAACGGATTTGTGACAAAACCTCCTCATACGATACATCAGCTCCTTCGTTGGCATTTGTTTCTTGCTTTAGTATATACGCTGCTTTATCTTCTACATATTGGATTTTTGAAACAATCCGTTCACTTTCAGAATCATAAATATCATGAATGTTATCCAAATTATCACAATGTCTATGTTTTTTTAAAGCACATTCGCTACAAACGATCACTTTATGAGTTTTGCAACGATATTTTAGATCATCTAAAGGGTGTAAAGAACATTTTGTACTGTATACCCTCGTTCTCCTTGGAACAGGTGGGGGAGGTTCCTCTGTCATACATTTATCACCATTTTCACCTTGCTGCAAAACCTGGTCATCAAAAACATTATGTTTATATGAACCTGGAGGGGTTGGTGCTCTGTCTTTTGACGTAATGGTCTTGTACTCAATAAGAACGTGGTCTTTAAAAGGCTTTGGTCGAAGATGATATTTGTAGCAAGCATCACACAAGTATTCTCCACATGTTGTGCAATATCCGTAAGCTTCATGAAGAACATTTTCGTCTTGGCAGGGTTGGCATTTTCGCTTGACCTTATCATCACTGCTCTCCTTACGTCCTGGCACCTCCATATCAATTTTTTTAACCTTAAAAAGTTTAAAACATAATGTAATTACAATTTAAAGTCTGTAGCTTGTTTTATTTTGATCTAGAATATTGTTTAAGTTTGATCTTGTATATAAAATTCTCAATACATGTTCGTTCGTATCTCATGATATTTTTGTTTCGACCATCATTCTTTGCACTTTAAATGTTTTTTTCAGACAACCTTAACCAGCGTCCTAACTCATAACAACTGTCTGATAAACATGATGTAAATAATGCAAGCGTTGAATTATTTGATTATGACAATTATTCATTCCTGTATATCAAACTCCTCACATTACTTCTCTGGATGCAAACGAATAATAATATATGTCATATGTTGCAGTTCGGACCGAAATATCCGTCCCGAGGGGACCCGCCCATTGCGTGGTAACGAGGCTTGCCGAGTTACCGACAATGGGCGGGTTTCTGAGGGACGGATATTCCAATCCGCACCGCAAACATATGTCAGATATTTTTTCTTGTATATTCTGCCATATTATTTCATATTTAAAATGGTTTACCTCAATATGAAACATGTTCATGGAAATTAAAGTAATGTCATCCATTATTTTCTTACAATAGCGTATAAACTTACAACTTAGATAACAACGGCAAATGACGCCATCCTAAGCATTTATTTCCCTTCTTAAACGATGTCATTTTAACGCGGTTCATTCATAAAGTGCGCTAAAATGACGTTGTTGTTTGGCACGCGACTCATCTGGCACCCCCCCATGCCAGATGATATTTTTCCGGCATGGGTAAAACTCACGGAAAGGCCAGTCTGCTATGCAAGAAAAAAGTAAGGACACAGCTTGACACTTCAGACAATAAGCCGTGAATAAAATCATGGATTTTCCTGTTTATGCTAACATGTTTCAATATTTATTGAAAGTTAATGATATCTGAGGAATTTTGACGCTGAGGAGAGAATAAATAAGAATAGTCTTTAAATTGAGTTTAATAAAATAAATAGATAAATTATCCCTTTTTAGCAATTAAAGCAAAATATCTACATCATTTCAGTTTAACTACAATAAAAGCGATGTGAAATAGGTTTATACCGATATTTATATATTTTATAAAGTAGTAAGAAAGCTCACATTTTCGTTATCTATAAAAAGCAATATCTAAATGTCAAAGAACATTACCTTATCAGAAAATCAACACAGACATGTTCGAGTTAAAATAAATGTAAATCTAATTTCGTTTATTTCTGGAAAAGAAAAACCTATTAGATAACTTGGTCTTGATTACTGGTTCCAGAAGTGAGTACAAGCCGGGAAGCTGTTTAACTTAACAAAGCGAATTTGCTTGAAATATTTATTTAAATATCTAAGTAAAACATGCCTGTACTAATTTCATGCATATTTGCGAAATCCTTACTGTATTAGGTTAAGTAAAATATCTGAAAGACATTATAACGCGAAATAAGGCGTTGTAACGTCCAAGACAGACGTAAAACAAAACAAGAATAAATACCACGAACAAGGCGTAGAAAAGCGTTAAGGGGTCTAGTTATGCGTCAAAATGCGTTATAACGTCTTTAGCACATCAAGTCTTTATACCCCGTTTTAACATATAGCAAAAGAAGGATATATAGTAACGCAGATAAAGTAAAAGTTACACAAAATAACTACTTAGAACTTGAAAAAAGTATTTTGTAACGAGAATACATGCGTAATAATGAGAATGAAGGAGCAGCAATTCGGATTAACATTTCTTAGAAAAATGGAATAAACAAGAGCCACCGCCGGGCGGAAACAACGCTCGACCTTTTACTTTTCTAAAAGCAAACAAATAAACGGTTCAAACAATTCTTTGAAAAGAAAATTAAAGAAAAAAGTTATTCTTTTAATACGTTCGAAAGACTTGCGGCGTATATTGTTTTGCACCTGGTTGTTCGTCCGTCTGTCCGTCAGTTTCTTAACAGGCTTTCGTGTCCGTATCTGTATCTTTTGAACCGCTGAAGGAAATTAAAACAACTTAGCAGAAATGTTAACCATAATGAGACGATTTGTAGAGCGCAGGTTCGACTTTCCTAAGGTCCAGGTCACAATAAATCATTTTGTATTAGTACAAATTTTGTGTCCGCTCTGTATCTTCTGAATCGATAGAAAGAAGGCAGAAATATATATTATATTGAGACGATGTGCAGAACGCAATTCGGACTTCCTTAGATCAAAATTGGCCTAGACCCGGGGATTAATTGATTTATTAAGACTTATATAGGAGTTTTAATGTCCGGTCTGTATCTTTTCAACTCTTTGAATGAAATTGCAACTACTTGGAAGCAATGTTAACCATAATGATACAATGTGCAGAGTGCAGGTTTGGCCTTTCTCAGGTCAAGGTCACTCTTTGTGATTTCGTATCAGTTTCATAATTTTGTGTCCGCTCTTTATCTTTTGAACCGATAGAAAGAAATTAAAACTATTTTGGCAGAAATATTTTTATATTGAGACGGTGTGCATATTATAAATTATGACCTCCTAATTTCAAAATTGACAGGCTTTCTCTAATTGAAATACTGATATGGGTTGTACATGTTTTATTATACGTTTAAAACAATAAATATGTTGAAATGAAGACATATCAATAATTATAATAAGTTGCAGAAAGTTTAGCCCATGACTACCACTTCATTTTTGAATTGCCGAATTTTAAAAGCTTTAAATCAAGGGAGGTAATAAAGAACACATTTTCATTTGCCCAAAAATATTATATTTATGTGTAAGCTTTGATATTTTGCATGAAGCATGCCTTTTGACATCTAATTTTTTTATATATAAATCATGCTCAAGGGTCAATATTGGTCCTTCTCCAGGGGTCACATAGATAGAAAAACTTATTTTCATGTATGTATTCTTATGTAAAGTTACAAATCCCAGATCATAGTTATTTGGCATGTTGTATGACAAAGAAGAGCCGACAATTGTTCCAAAATTCACTGATATTAAATGGCTGTGCCCAGTGGGTTGGTGTGCGGATGTGTTCGTTCGCACAGTTTACATGTTTACAAATTTAAATCGAATACATGTTTCAAAGTCTACTCCTCCAATCTGCAACATGCAGATCATTGATTCTTTGCATTTAACATCACTTTGTAAAAGTAGAATTATCAGGTTTGTACAAATAACGAACATAAGATGGATGTTTGTGCGAGTGTTGTTGTTATAAATGTAAAGGATGGTTAATAGAAAAGAAGAACATTATTTGGAAGCAAAGCATTTGATTATTTTTTAAGCTGATATTTTTTTGCATTTGAACTTCTTGTATACTCGTATATATACTTTTATTTGATTTTTTTCATTTAAAACCCAATAATAACCCAACATTATTGTTGTTTTCAGTCAGCATATATACTCCGTGTCAATTGCATCGAGGTACAAAATCACCATTGTGAGTTTCGAAATTAGCTTTCTAAGGGCGTTGCTGGTGACATGTCCTGGGTCTGTACTCCACAGCGATAGCTGTGGCATAGCCACATATTACTGTCACTAAGTATTTATGTGACAATAACATAGCTCTTTTGGATGTATCGATATAGATATTAAAAATCAGGCCCGTCGTCACGATTTTGTGATTGGTGAGGCCAATTTGATTGGTTTTAGGTAGAACCTAGGGGGGTACGGGGGCATGCTCCCCCAGAAAATTTTTTATACTAGGATGCTCTCAGGGGCGTTTTCTCGTATATTTGGCACAGTTTACAGCCTGCCGCTAGTACATGTTATAGTAATATGTCAACGATTTTTTACAGATTTAAGTGCGTCGTAAGTTTTAAGGGTGAAATTTAAGTTTCGCATGACGGACGGACAGGTGTACATATGTAATTGATATTTGGCAAATGAAAAATAAACAATAACTGACGTTATTGTAATTCTTTAGATACATTTTTATCTGATGATTATATATAAACATATGTACAGAAATATTACAGTACGTGGATTATTGTTTAGCATAAATCACACAATTGTATAAGCTTAAATAACAATCGATGACATGATGGAAGAATAGTACATAACGAGTCAACAATAACCACTTTTTGTTTAGCAGTAACTTGTGTTTTGTTAACAATAATCTTACACAACACAGAGTCTCATTTTATGTAAATTTTCCAAAAACACATCGCCGTCGTTCTCTGGTAGTAATGAACTCATCGGCAATTACACGTAAGTCGAGTAGATTTGTCCAGTTAACACCATGAGATTGTTCAAACGTACTTGAGACATTATCGATCTAAGGTATGTCTTAATTCTTCTGAACGGCGAGAATGTCCTTTCTCTGGTAGCATTAGTAGCAGGCATTACTAACAAAATCCTTAACAACACTACGACGTCAGAGAACAGTGCTCGTTCGAGCACTGACTGTTCTGACGGACGCAAATTTCAAAATGTCGGGTAGAGTAATAGTACTATTTTCTTATTTGTCAAAATGTGAACGTAGCAGCTGAAGTTGCACCTCTAAGATGTCTTGGTTAATATCGTTACCATAGAAATCACAAACAAAACCAAGTTCTCTAGTGTACTCGGTCTTCAAAGGTTGTGCGGCCTTTATAAGTAAATTCTCCACGTACGTTTGAAGTATGCGATATCCCGGTTGGTCAAATCTCTCTTTAACACTGGCGGTGGCAATATCGATTGCTTTTCAAAGTACTTAGGCAGGAACACGTCCTGCACTGTAACGGGGTGGTAGCCAACATCGTGCCCCATCTCGAATCGTGTGGGCTCCTTTCTCATTCGAGGAACATTTGGATCGTTAACACCGACGCGATCACTCTCACTTTGAAGTTTAATCCATAAAGAATCAAAACTGTCGTCTGATCTCATGTCTATCAAACTATCTAGAGGCCGGTTTGCTAGCCGCTGGCCCTCGGATGCTGAAAATGAAACTTGTTGAGGAGATTTGCTGAGGTTGTCTGTCAATACTAGGATGTCCAGTTGTTTCTTCGCGTCATGTTTGTATATTACCGCGCATTGCATAAGGGGCAAGTTAAGTGCCAAATAGCTAATCAGCGATGCGTGTTTTTTTTTTTTTTTTTTTTTTTTTTTTTTACTCATTTTTGGCCAAATCGACGACGGCCTTGATAATGATAATTGAAATACATATTGCGAACAAATGATATAAATAGGAATCCCTAAAATTATTTTTGATTATTGTAGATTTTATTTTCTTGAAAGAAATTTGCATTCGGGCGTATATAGCTACGCCTATGCGGTGCTCTTGTTTAGATTTAAATAGGTCTGTCTGGTCACACTTGTTGTTTTGTCCAAGTATGAAACATTACGGTCCATAAAAATGTGAAAGTTAAGAAAAAATACTAGCAAAATTCATTCATTTAACGGTCATGTCCATTTAAGGTTAACGTCATAAATTATCTTAATTATTCAATGTCCGTATGGTCACAAGTGTTGTTTTATCCAGTATTAATCAAATCCAACAATTAATATCAAAATTATGACCACTTAACCAAATTCAATAATTTTGACTTTTATGGACATTGATGGCGCCATTTGAAGCTCAAAGCAATTCAACATTTAGAAGGTCTTGTTCAAAAGGTTATTTTGTATGAAGACTATTTATGGATAAATTTTCTAGTTACAGCCCATAATAGCAATAATCATCAAAATTCGATAATTTGACCAACAAAGTCAAAGGCCAAGGTCATACATGAGTCAAGGTCAATTTTGAGTTTGATATGCATGAAGGCCCTGACTTAAAAAATATATATAATATTAAGTATGAAGTTAATCCATTTATGAATAACAATGTTATAGCCAGTTATAGAAAAAACAAGATCAATTAAGACGGTCAAGATCAATTAAAGGTCAATGTTACATCTATAATTTGTTTAATTTGTAGTAAGTATTGTTTTGTCCAAGCATAAATGTAATCCAGGCTTAAATAACAAAATTATGACGATTAAACCATTTAATAATTTGAACCTTATGGTCAAGGTCATTTAAAGCTCAAAGTGAGAGTCAGCTCAACCTTTTAGAAGGTCTTGTCCTATAGGTTTTTTGTCCAAGAATGAAGATAATCCATAAATTACCAAGTTACATCCAATTATGCAAAAAATCAGTGAAAATTTAATAACTTGACCATCAAGGGCAAGGTCATACGTGAGTCAAGGTTGATTTGGGTTTGATATTCATGAATGTCCTGACCTAAAAGATGTTGTGTCTATATATTATAAGGTTAATCCATTTATAGCTAACAAAGTTAATGTACTTTTTAGGGAAAAAAAGAGAATTTCATTTATTTTACCTTGAAGGTCTTTAAAGGTCAATTTCACATCAAATAATTCAATATGTTTTGTAGCAAGTCATACTTAGTCCAAGTTTGAATCAAATAACTACATAAATAAAAAATTATGACAATTTTCCTAAACTAAGGTATCACTAAAGGTGTTTAATATCCCCACAAGCAGTCCAAGAACCATTTTCATATTATTTTTAGTAATACTTACCCTTGACCTTCACCCAAGGGGTTCAAATGCAATACCAATCGGGGTTTTCACATAAGATGCTGTATACCAAGTTTGATTACAATTCCTCATTCCTAACTGTCCGGAAACTATTTTTCTATTTTTTTGTAATGGGACCTTAACATGACTGCATGAGTCCAAATGCAAAACCAACCGAGTTTTTCATTTAAGCTAGCTATAAACCAAGTTTTTTTTTTACAAAATCTCTTTAGTAACTCTTATTATTGTCCGGAGACCATTTTTCTATATTTAATAATGGTGACCTTGAACCCAGGAATACCAACCGGGTTCTTCATATAAGCTTGCTATAAACCAAGTTTGATGACGCTATATCTTTCCTCACTCTAGTTAAATATCGTCCGGAAAGCATTTTTCTAATTTTAGTAAAAGTGCTCTTGCCCTTAACCCCAGGGTATCAAAATGCAATACCAACCGGGGTTTCCACGTAAGGTTGCTATATACCAAGTTTGATTACAATTCCTCAATCCCTAATCTAGGTATTGTCTGGAAACTATTTTTTCTATTTTATATAGCGGTGACCTTGACATGACTCCAAGAGTACAAAAGCAAAACCAACCGGAGTTTTCATATAAGCTTGATATCAACCATGTTTCTTTACAATATCTCATTAGTAGATCTCATTACTGTCCGGAAACCATTTTTCTATTTTTTATAATGGTGACCTTGACCCCAGGTGGTTCCAAATGCAATACCAACCGAGGTCTTCATATAAGTTTGCTATAAACCAAGTTTGATTACAATATTTAATTCATAGCTCAAGTTATTGTCCGGAAACCATTTTTTCTAATTTGAGTAAAATTGACTTTGCCCTTGATCCCAGAGGATGTAAATGAAATACCAACCGGGGTTTTCACGTAAGGTTGCTATATACCAAGTTTGATTACAATTCCTCATTCCTAACTCAAGGTTTTATCCGGAAACTTTTTTTTGTAACGGTGACCTTAACATTACCCCAGGAGTCCAAATGCAAAACCAACCGGAGTTTTCATATAAGCTTGCTATAAACCAAGTTTGTTTACAATTTCTCATTATTAACTCTAATTATTGTCCGGAAACCATTTTTCTATTTTTTATAATGGTGACCTTGACACCAGGTGGTTCCAAATGCAATACCAAACGGGGTCCTCATATAAGTTTGCTATAAACCAAGTTTGATTGCAATATTTCATTCCTAACTCTAGTTATTGTCCGGAAACCATTTTTTCTAATTTTAGTAAAATCGCATTCGCCCTTGACCCCAGGGGATCTAAATGCAATATCAATCGGGGTTTCCACGCAAGGTTGCTATATACAAACTTTGATTAAAATACCTCGTTCGTTCCAAACTCTAGTTCTTGTCTGGAAACCACGAAGGAGACCGACCGACAAGCTTGCCATTATAGACCCACCTTTACTTCGTTTGTGGGAGTATAATTATGTAATGTGTCCTTGACGGTCAAGGTGATTTAAAGCTCAAGTTCAATGTCAGTTTTAACTTTTAATAGGTCTTATCCAAACGACTGCTTAAAGATAATCCATTAATTACCAAGTTATAGTCAATTATACAAAAAAAAAAACAGTGAAAATCCAATACATTTATCAATGTGCCAAGGTCAACTTGAATTTAATATTCATAAAGGTCTTCTCCTAAAGTATGTTGTGTCTTAATATGAAGTCAAACCATTCATTAATAATAAAATTATGACCAGTTACAGCAAAAAAGAGAGAACATTTCAATAATTTGACCTACAAAGTGTCGAGTGACGGTCAAGGTTCCGTCAAGTTTGCTTCAAGGCCTATCCTAAAAGATTGTTTATATAGCAACAATCAGGAAAAATCAAGCACAATTTAGACATTACATTTGATCTTGAAGGTAAAGGTCATTTATGAATAAAAGTCAAGTTTGTTCTGGTTTACTTGAAAGTATTGTCCTAAGAGTTGTGGTGGCTATTAATAAAGACAATACACCAAGAACTAAACGAATTATGATCGACTTTATGGTTTTAGGTACGGCAACGGATACCTGACCGCCACCATGACTGTTACAGTACCTCTGTTTTGCTTTAGAGCAATAACGCAATATAAAAGGTGTAGTGACGCGATACAAAAGGCTTGGTAATGCGAATACAGGCGTATGAACTCAAAAAGCATAATAATGCGACAAGAGAATAGTTACACGAAAAAGCAGTAATAGGGCAAACAATCGTAGTAATAAGCAATGCAAAAATTAGCGCGAAAAAGGTGAAGTAACGACTCAAAGGGCACCGTAACGCGAAAAAAGCGGAATAACGCCAAATGATTGTCATTTTATGCTATCCATGCACAAATTAAATAAGGAGTTGTTGAAGCCGGCCTTTTTATATTGTTTTATGGAATGGAAGAGACAAGTCCCGCGGGGGGGGGGGGGTGATATCATCCCCTTTTTTCGTAGAATACTATGCTAGAATTTTAATAAGCTTGACGAGCGTATTGATTGTATGATTGTATCTTTCTTTGATTCGGTAAACATTATACTTCAGATTTACCATCGTATCTACAGTAGAAAACATAATGCCATTTTTTCTCGGTAAATTTGACTTAAGTAATAAATATATACGAATATTATGTTCTATTTATCATATATATAAAATAAGAACCGTAAACTGTTAAAAAGAGCCATTTTTCATTGACACGCCTTTAGTGTAACGCTTATATAAGCGCACTTTAACGCTATGCTAATATATAGCACAAATGACATCACATCAAAGTATTATTACACTAGTGTAATATCGTTTTATCAAATAGAGGAAAAATGTTTTGTTCAGTGTAAGATCAAAATATATTTCACCGAGTGAGCACCAAAAATGTTTCACGAGTGTAGCAGCCACGAGTGAAATATGAATTTTTTTGTGTTCACGAGGTTAAATATATTTCGATCTTACACTGAACTAAACAAATTTTCTTTTTATTATATGCAAGAAAAGTTTGAAAATACATTTAACCTAATACTAAATGAAAAGCGCGCCAAATAATAATTCAACCTGACGTCATTTATGGCGTCAGGTCAATAAGTTGATTTCCAGTACTTTACACGCAGGTATTTCACTGAAACAACGTAAGGGGCAGTGAAATTATCAAGATGATAATTTTACTGTTTCAATCATTTATTTTACTTTTTGCCAACAATCAAACACACCGTCAACTTGCAACATTAGAACAGGATAGGCACAACAGTTTTATCAATTTTACTTGCTGTTTACAAAATATCCTTAAATCCGATTATGCTGCGCATGCGCAATGCGATATCTATGTAGAGGTGTGTCACAGGTTCTTTTAAAATTGCATGTTTATTTGTTTGGGTCGTCAAACCAAACAAATAATAGTAGCGAAATTTCAGACCTGATATGCTTATTTGCAAAATCCGGAAGTAGTCCAAACTCTTCGAAGCGGATATTACCCTTTATAAGTAAACTAACGCCGGAAAATAAAGGGGAAATCACTGTGTAAAGATTGTAAAATGACAGGCGCATTAATTTTCAAGCCTACTTGGGGAAGAAAAAAATGTTCCCGATTGGTCGAAGATTTCTAATTTTCTGTTTAGATATACATGCTTAGATTATTTACATCAGTGTTAAACAACATGTCTACCGTGAACAAAATATCTCGAAATTGATTAGGTTATAACACTGAAAAAGATTGGTGACACTATACAAAAGCAAATTTGTAAATAATCTCACAACCTTCACCTTTCTGAGACCAAAAATAATTCAGCACATTATGTACTTTGAATACTATGGTAGTGCATTTTCTGTAGTAAAGTAGAAACAGGTGAGTATCTTACAGGCCGCCAAAGAATACGATACGGAGTTCCGAGAACCACCGTGATGGACCATCTTAAATGTAGGATTACATTTTTTCTGTTCGTAGCAACGTGATTGCACACCTTTGCATTTATGCAGATGGGAGAGTCATTCCAACTAGGCAACTTATTCAATATAACTAGATAGTTCAGATTGATAAATATGTGTTATTTTTACAAATTGTATGTACATACATTTACGTGTGACAAAAACTTTTTCAGGGTTGTTGACCACACAGGAATTACAAGATAAAATCCGATCTTCTTTATATTACACGGACAATAAATCAGGCTATATGGATGGAAAACTGTTAACCGAGAGGTTAAAGCCGAGTTTGCTTTCAGGTTGTGAACGTAACCGGTCCGTCTTTCATATATTGGACAACCAAAGTAGCCATCTGACTCTAACACTCGTTGAAATGGCTATAAAACACAAAGTTGTACTTATTTGACTACAAGCCCACACCATGCACATACTTCAGCCGTTAGATTGAAGGCGAGTCATTGTATGTGTCATTGCTACATTTCAGGAAATAAATCAATTTCGCAAAACTATTTCACTGCTGCTAATTGCTACATTCCCATTCTTATGTGTTGGGTATTTTCATAAATGAAAACAATGAGCATTTTATTAACACTATATTGATTGAAAACTCGTAATGTTTAGGTTATTGGATTGTTAAAGGTAGGGTCTCCAAACTTGCTGATGGACGTTGGTTTCTGAATGAAAATCACAATCAGCAAAGCCAGATTTCTTGTGATTTTAAACTTCGATTTTAAATTTTGATCGATTTTGTTTTGATGCCTTAACTACGAAAGCCTAATAGTGTCAAATAAAATAAAAAAATAAAAAAGCGAAATAACGCCTTTATTCGCGTAATAACACAAAACAATAGGCGTAATTACGCGAATCAAAAGTCGTAATAACGCGAATAAAGGCATTATAACGCGAATCAAAAGGCGTAATAACGCGAATAAAGGCGTTATAACGCGAATCAAAAGGCGTAATAACGCGAAAAAAGGCGTAGCAACGCAAATAAAGGCGTTATAACGCGAATCAAAAGGCGTAATAACGCGAATAAAGGCGTTATAACGCGAATCAAAAGGCATAATAACGCACATAAAGGCGTAATAAAGCGAATCAAAAGGTGTAATAACGCGAATAAAGGCGTAATAACGCAAATCAAAAGGCGTAGTAACGCGAATAAAGGCGTAGTAACGTGAACCGAAAGGCGTTATAACGCAAATTAAAACGCATTATAATGCCAATTTAATACCATATTTATATTAATCAAATTGCCTAGTAACGCGAGAAAGGAAGACCAATATTGATCTGAATTTATTGCTCAAGATTGAAACTCCTATAGAATAATACAAAATACATTTACAATAACTATCATTCCATTTGCACAGTAATAATGCAAACTATTTGTCATAAACTAATGAAGACTCTTTAATATTTGCCAGTATAAGATGACTTTGTGACTTATAGGTCATTAAGTATTACATCCTTCAAATAAAAAATACCCTATGAAGTTTGAATATTGTGGGCCAAATGGAACTTAAGTTATGCTCCGGAAACCAAATTGCTAACGGACGGACGGACAGACGGACATTTTGGGTTTAGGGGCTATTTTCTTTGTTATTTTCTTTGTTTTCTTAAGGCTACTAGCCCATAAACCCTTTGATCACGGAATGAACCTATTGTTCTCTTTTGTTCTCTTTACTGTTATATAGCCCCTAAACCCAAAATGTTTGCTCGGACGGACGGACGCCAGGGGGTATAACATAATATGTCCGAAATTATTTGTGGGCATATAATAAAACGCACATCTAGATCAATTCATTTAAATCAACATTGTTCTTCCTTCCATATATTACTTGGCCACTGTCTGGAATTTATATGGCATTAAATTAGCGTTATAACGCCTTTTCTTTTGCGTTATTACGCCTTTTGGTTCGCGTTATAACGCCTTTTGATTCGCGTTATAACGCCTTTATTCACGTTATTACGATTTTTGATTTGCGTAATTACGCCTAATGTTTTGCTTTATTACGCGAATAAAGGCGTTATTTCGCCTTTTAATTCGCGTAATAACGCCTTTATTCGCGTTATTACGCATTTCAATTCGCGTTATAACGCCTTTATTCGCGTTATAACGCCTTTGATTCGTGTACTTACGCCTATTGTTTCGCGTTATTACGCTAATAAAGGCGTTATTACGCCTTTCAATTCGCGTTATAACGCCTTTCAATTCGCGTTATAACGCCTTTATTTGCGTTATAACGCCTTTGATTCGCGTTATAACGCCTTTTGATTCGCGTTATTACTCGATTAAAGGCGTTACTACGCCTTTTGATTCGCGTTATAACGCCTTTATTCGAGTTTTACGCCTTTTAATTCGCGTTATAACGCCTTTCAATTCGTGTTTCAACGCCTTTATTTTCGTGTTATAACGCGAAACAAATGGCGTAATAACGCGAATCAAAAGGCGTAATAACGCGAATAAATGCGTTATAAAACGAATAAAAAAAGGCGTAATAACGCGAACCAAAAGGCGTAATAACGCAAAACAAAAGGCGTTATAACGCTAATTTTATACCATATAAATTCCAAACAATGGCCTAGTCATGTAAGAAAGGAAGAACAATGTTGATCTAAATGAATTGATCAAGATGTACGTTTTATTTTCAATTTTGTACGGATACGTCCTAAGACCACAGTTTGATTTTTTTAAATCTTTTATTAGGAAATGCTTTCGTCGGATTAAAGGTTACTATCACCTAACTTTAGATACTTTTCTACAAGGACAAAGAAGACAATGTCTCCTATAATTGTAACTTAACAGAAACACTTTCCCCCTTCTAAGCATACCTATTAATAATTAAGATAAACTTTCACCCTAATGTGATTAACTTATACCTTACGTTTTTTCAAAATCTTGTTACCTATAGCCTATTATCTATGGCGTAATTGGGAACGACATTCACATAAATAGAAGATACTACAGGTTATTAAGTAATTATACAGGACATATCCGTAGATAATTGAACATATGACGCACATATAAGATAAGATAAGATATAAGAAAAGAAAAGAAAAGATAAGAAAAGAAATTCATTTACTATAGTGACGTGTTTAAAGTCAATGATGTGATACATGTGAATTCAGAGTAACTTTATATACCGGTAAGTCCAGTCCAATGGACCTATAAGACACAAAGTCATCTTATATTGGCAAATATTAAAGAGTCTTCATTAGTTTATGACAAATAGTTTGCATTATTACTGTGCAAATGGAATGATAGTTATTGTAAATGTATATTGTATAATTCTATACGAGTTTATATCTTGAGCAATAAATTCAGATCAATATTGGTCTTTCTTTCTCGCGTTACTAGGCAATTTGATTAGTATAAATACGGTATTAAATTGGCATTATAATGCGTTTTAATTTGCGTTATTACGCCTTTTGGTTCGAGTTACTACGCATTTATTCGCGTCACTACGCCTTTTGATTTGCGTTATTACGCCTTTATACGCTTTATTACGCCTTTTGATTCGCGTTATTACGCCTTTATGCGTGTTATTACGCCTTTTGATTCGCGTTATAACGCCTTTATTCGCGTTATTACGCCTTTTGATTCGCGTTATAACGTCTTTATTCGCGTTATTACGCATTTTGATTCGCGTTATAACGCGTATAAAGGCGTTACTACGCCTTTTGATTCGCGTTATAACGCCTTTATTCGCGTTATTACGCCTTTTGATTCGCGTTATAACGCGAATAAAGGCGTTACTACGCCTTTTGATTCTCGTATTAACGCCTTTATTCGCGTTATAACGCCATTGCATTTTTATTTTTTTATTTTATTTGACACTATTAGGCTTTCGTACTTAACCATTAAAGGCACAGACCGAAAAGGAAAACTCACGAGTTGTACTGGAAGGTCGGGTGATAAGCGGGTTAAAGACATGATGATAAACTAAGAGTAGTAAGTTCGTTAATTCATTCTTCATTCAGCGAATAATTAAAGCCTATATATATACATATATACTCAAAAAAATAAAACATCGATTTCTTTAAAGTTAAACGAATCATCTTATGTTATTATTACAGATTACGGAACGTGTTTTAATGTATCAGGCTTTTGAAAATAGCAGAAAAGAGGACGTGTTTGTTAAACACAAAGGCCCCACGCTCAGATTTTTGTCACTTAATTTATAAAAAAAAAATGTTAACCAATCCACTCAGTTATAGACAGACAAAATGCCAAAACAGTGATATCACTTGACAGTCATGGCGTTTTGTAATTGTGAAAAATATAGGTTGGCAAGTCGTTGCTATGACTTGTGATGAAGCTGAAAAATATTCAACTTACCATAACACGTTATCAAATATATATAACTGCAAGACTTTACATTGAATCAAGTGACCTCAATCTCCATCCAAACTTAAAGGGCTACCTTGGTATGTTCCTTGTAAATATAAGTCATTGGTAAAAATAATACAAAGGGTGTAAAACAGGGTAAAAAATCTATTGTAAGCACAAGTAACATTGACCTTGTGACTACCAGCACTGGACTATCCAAGGTATGTTCCTTCCAAATATAACAGTCTATAAATCAAGGCTGTATAAGAAAATGTGTACAACTCTATTTTGGCACCCCTGATCTTGACCCTATGACCCCTAACTCAATACAAAGAAGAATACCATGCAACATATCTTCCTACTAAATGTAAAAGACTTTTGTCCATAAATATAGGTTGTATGAGTAAAAGTGTAAAGATCTACTTTAAGCACCTTGGCCCAACTGATCCTTTACTTCATCTCAATGATGCAAGCTATCATCCTTTCAAATATGAAAGACATCAGTCAAAAACTAAAGGATGTCTAAGCAAATGTGTATAAATCATTGGCACCCTTGAGCTTGACCCGTTGACCCCTTATTCAATTCAAAGGATAAATACCGTGCAAGTTATCTTCCTACCAAATATAAAAGACAGTTCATAAATAAAGGCATTTGTGTTAAAACCTTTTTCAAGCACTGGTGACCTTGACCATATGACCTCTAACTCAATCCAAAAGAAGAAGACCATGAAAGGCTGTATGTACAAAAATAAAAAAATCTAGTTTCAGAACTGGTGACGTTGTTCCACTGACCCAAACCTCAAGCAAAAGAAAGAATACTATGCAAGTTATTTCTCCCTACCAAATATGAAATACACCTGTCAATACATAGAAGCTGCATGGACAAACGTGTAAAAATCTATTTTAGCACTGATGACCTTTACCTTACGTTTCTCCATCCAAAGGCTTCTCAATAATATGTTTCTACCAAATATAAAATACATCTATTAATAACTAAAGACTGTATCAGCAAACTTGTAAAAACATACGTTTTTTTTCACCTGTAAAAATGTAAAAAATTGTTTTAGAATTTTGGAATCTTGATTTTGACCCAAATGACCCCTAACTAAACCCAAAGGAAGAGAAACTCCTTTAGCATGTCCATATTAAAGATGAAAGACGTCAACTTAGTAATAAAGCCTGTATGAGAAAATAAATTATTAAATTTCTTTTTACACCAGTGACCTTGACCTTGACCTTAGTGATCCCTTACTCCACAAAAATAAGAGGACCATTAAAGGTATCCACTTTCCAAATATGGAGGACATCATTCTGTGAATAAAGTAATTACGAGAACTTTAAGATAGATCCAAATGCTGGAATAGGCTATAACCATACAAGGCCCTATTTACAAAGTGATGAAAAGGGAAATAACCTGGGAAAATGGATAGCACAGTTATATAACTTGACAATATCATGCACTTTGTTTTGGTTCGTATGTGTGGAAATTATGGAACTATTAGTATAGATAGAACTTCAGATAAATCCAACTTGCCAGGTAAGTTTAACCGTATTCATTTCAAGAGCTGAAAGGGCAAAGACTTGAAAAAAATGGATGCAATTGTTATGCAACTTGTCCAGATTATGTATTTTGTATTGATAAGTGTGTGAATTATGATGGTACAGGTAGAAATTAATTATTTAAATCCAACTTGCCGTTTGAGGCAAACCTCGTACGGACAGACGGCCACGCGTACAGATGGATCAATTAATATAGGCCCGAGGGGCATAAAATATCTTTGGCATTAATCTAAATTTAATATTAACTAAAACAATCACTAAAGGTGATTAATACCCCCAACCCTCGCAGGACTGCTTCAGAAATTAGGAAGTTACAAGTAACAGAATACCTTGTTAAAGAAATGAAATAGAGTTATGGTTGTGGGCAATTAAATGTAGTTGTGGTTTTTGAATGTTGCATTTCCGAACAATATGGTTGACCATTGATGATGTTTTATTGAAATACTCTGTAATAAATCCAGAAAGACTTACTCTTCTTGAGCACTGCACTTCCTCTCATTGCGCTTGACCAGTGTATGAAGTTGCATTGAATTCTAAACATAAGTTTTAATTTATGCACAAGACAAGGAAAAGGAAAAAACGACAATAACTCTACAAATACTGAAGATGGAGTTATGGTTATTGTATACTGCACTTCCTCTCATTTCGCTTGACCATTGTATGAAGTTGTATTGAATTCCAACTACTAGTTTTCAAGTTATGCACTGGACAAAAAAAGTAACAAAGGGCAATAACTGTAATGAATCAAAATAGAGTTTTGCTTCTTCTGCACTGCACTTCATCTCACTGCCCTTGCCCATTGTATGAAGTTTCATTGAATTCCAAACATTAAATTTCAAGTTATGCACTTGACATTAAAAAGTAACAAAGGGCAAAAACTCTTTAATGAGTCAAGAAAGAGTTATGGTTTCTGTGCACTGCGCTTCCTCTCAATATACTTGACCATTATATGAAATTGTATTGAATTCCAAATAATACTTTTTAAGTTATGCTCTGAACAAGACAAAAGCAATTGAAAAGTAACAAAGGGCAGTTACTCAAAAATTGCTCTCAACAGAGTTATGCTTCTTGTGCACTGTACTTCCTCTTAATGTGCTTGATAAGTGTATGAAGTTGTATTGAATTGCAACTAGTAGTTTTCAAGTTATGCTCCGGACAAGGAAAAGTTAAAAAGGGCAATAACTCTGTAATTAGTCAAGATTGAGTTATGGTTCTTTTGCACTGTACTTTCTCTCAATGTGCTTGATCATTGTATTAAGTTGTATTGAATTCCAACCATTAGTCTTAAAGTTTTGCTCCGGACAAGGAAAAGTAACAAAGCACAATAACTCTGTAATTTCTTTAGGTAGAGTTATGGTTCTTGTGTTCTGCACTTCCTCTAATTGTGCTTGATCATTGTATGAAGTTGTTTTGAATTCCAACCAGTAGTATTCAAGTTATGCCCCGGACAAGGAAAAGTAACAAAGGGCAATAACTCTATAATGAGTCATGATGAAGTTAAGGTTCTTGTGCTCTGCGCTTCCTCTCAATGTGTTTGACCATTGTATGAAGTTGTATTGAATTGCAACTAGTAGTTTTCAAGTTATGCTCCGGACAAGAAAAAGTAACAAAGGGCAATAACTCTGTAATTAGTCAAGATTGAGTTATGGTTCTTAAGCACTGCCCTTCCTCTCAATGTGCTTGATCATTGTATTAAGTTGTATTGAATTCCAACCATTAGTCTTAAAGTTTTGCTCCGGACAAGGAAAAGTAAC
The DNA here is from genome assembly GCF_026571515.1 of Ruditapes philippinarum. Taxonomy (NCBI): domain Eukaryota; kingdom Metazoa; phylum Mollusca; class Bivalvia; order Venerida; family Veneridae; genus Ruditapes; species Ruditapes philippinarum. The sequence goes on from NW_026857644.1 coordinate 57,510, forward strand.
AAAGCACAGTAACTCTGTAATTACTTTAGGTAGAGTTATGGTTCTTGTGATCTGCACTTCCTCTAATTGTGCTTGATCATTGTATGAAGTTGTTTTGAATTTCAACCAGTAGTTTTCAAGTTATGCCCCGGACAAGGAAAAGTAACAAAGGGTAATAACTCTATAATGAGTCATGATGGAGTTAAGGTTCTTGTGCTCTGCGCTTCCTCTCAATGTTTTTGACCATTGTATGAAGTTATATTGAATTCCAACCATTAGTCTTTAAGTTATGGTCCGGACAAAAGAAAGCAATGGAAAAGTAACAAAGGGCAAGAACTCTGAATGTACTTTATTAATAGTTATGATTTTTATGCACTGCACTTCCCTTTATTGTGCTTGACCATTGTATGAAGTTGTTTCGAATTCAAACCAGTAGTTTTCAAGTTATGGTCCGGACAAGGAAAAGTAACAAAGGGCAATAACTCTATAATTAGTGAAGATAGAGTTATGGTTCTTCTGCACTGCACCTCCTCTCAATGTGTTTGACCATTGTATGAAATTGTATTGAATTCCAACCATTAGTCTTCAAGTTATGCTCCGGACAAGGAAAATGCAACGGACGTCTGGACCGACCGACCGACCTACTGACCACCGGGTGACTCCTATTTACCCACCAAACTTCGTTTTGGGGGGTATAATAACTATTATATAAATTAATCGGCATGATTTCATTCACTTCAGGAGAAAAAAATGCATTAGAAGAGTAAAAGGAGAGACAAAAGGAAAGAAAAAATGATAGGATTCAGAAAGACAGAAGAAAAGTTAAATAAAGTAAAAGAGAAACTAAGGAGAAAAAAGGAGAGAGTGAGGAAAATTGCATGGACTGAACAGACAGAAAACAAAAGAAAATGTTCGGAAGAAGCGAGTCACAACTGACGAAAAACCAGGCTTGCCAGCCCGATTTATACGTGTGTTCCATGCATTGTGCAAGAAAGGGTTGTTTACGAGGCACAGGGCATAGAATGGTGTAATGAGGGCATGTGTTTGACATAGTGCCATTTTAAATGTTTAAGTAATGGAGATAAAGAGTTCGTCTGAAGGTAGTTGTTCGTTTTGCAAAGAATATTAGCTTTGGCTGTAAACCAACGAATAAAGTAATATCTTGCTATTGCCAAATTTAAATACAAATTATGTGTACATCTTTGTAGATATATATTAAAACTGATCATCAAAAGGTTGTGGATAAAATCTAACATTGAATATCCTATACTGTTCAAGTGTTTAAGAACCAATTGTTTTATGTTAATCTTTACACTGGTTGCTGTTTCACAATCGTTAAATCTTTATAAATAAAGTTGTTCATGTAACGTTTTAAACATAAGTTTGTTCCTTTATTTTACAGGTGACTTATTATTTTGAACCTTGTTGTTATCAGCTATGTATATTTAATTTCATAGCATAATATTTTACATACTTTACGGTAATTAAAAGCGGGTCGCATACTTTTGATAGTATTTGTTTAACATGGTTAAGAATATGAGACATCATTTGTTAAGTATTTTAGAAAGTATGGTGTTATGTTAGTATAAGGTATGAAAATATACATGTATATAAAATATCGATATAAAAGTTTGTTTCTTGATTTTCAGAAATTTCCGACTTACACCGTAAGGAGGCGACGTTATTAACTGTCGCGGTGCAAAATAACACGTTTTTGGTACCCCCACTCAGAGCCTCATAGAAGTACCTAAGTAGTTTATTTTGTGTCGACAGACTGAAGTTTGTTTAGGTTGGTTACCCGTGTAATTTACACTGTTAACAATAAAACAATAAGATTTATTGATACTGATTTAGTGTCAAATTTACCTCAACAAGCAGTATACAAAATTGATATCGTTTTGTCGATCAATAAAACTACGGGAGAGACACTTAACATAACATATTGAGGGTAGATCTTACCAAACTATTTCACGTAGGGTACAAGAAAAGTATTTCTACTTTGAAAAAGTCGAGGGTGGGGAGGTTGTCGGTATTGTCATTCACATGAATTTCCAGGTTCACGACCAATATTGGTGATCTCGTTATTTTGAAAACAATTATAATATGTAATGTAATTCATAATTAAATACGATTTAGAATAAACTATTTGAAAGAAAATCAAAGTTTAACGGCAGAGAAAGATATATTATGGTAGGAAGCAAGATAATCAGACCTCAAATACCAGATAACCTTAACTTGAAAGATTGTATATGAAACCTTTTTTTAGACGTGTATGCGTTTCAGAAAATTCCTTTATATTATCTTACTAATGAATGCAAGTTTTCTACAGATTAAGTTGCAGTTTTAAAATGACCAATGACAATTCTTCTTTCATCCAGTCCTTCATTAACACTTTCTCAGATGGCCTTTTGCTGAAAAGTTTTATTGTTATATTTTTTTTATGTTTAATTTTCAGTATTGTTTGCTTGTTCCGTAAGTTTAATAGACAACGGCCATTAGTAATATATAAGCTCAGAACACATTTAAACGTACATAATAACCTTTAAACTTGAACCGATATTAAAAAAGACCATCGTCTATATAATAAAAGCCCTAAAGCGCACAATTTGCTGGGCTAAGTGATCTGCTAACATTTATTACAATACAAAAGCAATATTATGATTCAGCGAATAATTCATGAAATTGCATCATATACAAAACATTAATATCATAGATAATGAAATATCAACTTACTGATATGTAGGATCTTTAGCCCTTTTACACAATATGATAAACTTATTAATCCACACAAATGTATTGGGATGCCATGGTTAGAAAAAATGATTACCGTTTAAACGGCGACGTAGTAACCGTGTTTACCTTAGATTTGCAACATTAAAATGATTACAATACATAACCATATCCGAATATTAGCCAGGGTCGTACCGTAATCAATCAGATTGGGGAAAAAACATTCAGTGTTAACGTTTACATAAATCGGCCATACCATTATGACATAATAGGTTGTGCAAGTTATTCAGTTATTACATTTGCACTCTAATTGGAATAGAGAAAATTAAACTGGGCATGGGAACACCACAGGGTATAACTGTGGTTCTACATTCTACTTAGTTCTACATTATATTGTTAAAAAACATTTAAACTTGAAAAAAAGACAGAAAGGCTTTGACTAAGTAGACCGATGCTTATTGTTTTACATTTTAAAAGAAATTATGTCATTTATATGAGGCTTTACAAAAACTTAATCCATAAGTAAAAGCATGTATAAGATAAAATAATGGGATATATGACGTATTTACGTGTTCTGTTGAACTTCAACAAAAAGGGCTGCACGTAGTCTAAGTTTGATATCATTTGCAATGTTTATTAATGAATTGCTTTTTTTCTTTCACAAGATAACAACAACATAACAGGTTTGATTGAAATTGTTGAAATGTTTACTTTGATATTAGCTGATGATATTGCTTTAATTTCGGATACTGTAGTTTGACTACTAAAGCAAGTAGATAATAATATTATCAGGATATTTTTTCGTTTGAGTGAAATATGGAACATATTTTCTCGAAACATGATAAAATGCCACACAAAAAAACAACAAAAAAAAACGAAAAAATAACCTTTTTTATTTAATTTCATTAGCAAAGAAAAATGGTTACGAACCCCCTTGATTGCTACGCAACTGCAATTGTACAGCGCGCAGTAATATAATTATTGTCTTGTTTTGCACGCGATATTTAGCGCTACATTGTGACGTCACGTAAACAACTCTTTAAACGTCTGTATGACTGAATTAAAGATATTGGTGTTCGGATTTATTTTCTTAGACTATTTTCTATTATTCTATATAGTTTTCAAATCAAAATTCAACAAAAGTTGTTAATTATTTATCAGAATTTGTAAACAAAATGGCGAAAGAAGTCCCTTAAAATAAATATGAGGTTTGACTTCGCCCACATTCATATTTATTTATTTCATATTTGTTTTTTTACAAAATTAATATGAAATATATTTGATTGATATAGCACCATATTTCATGGGTAAAATTAAATAAATCAGTATAAAAGAAATGATTACCTTATAAATGATGGTTGTATTGTTGAATATGAGATAAATGATGACGATGATGCTGCTGCTGCTACTGTTGCTATTGATGACGATGAATAATTGATCATTGAAATGATATTATATGTGATAAGAATGTTTCATATTATACAGAAATGATAATCATAGAAATAATGGTAGATTTCTTTAAGATGATTATGATGAATTGGTGATTATAAAAGTGATGATGACTAGGATGATGATGATATGAAAATGTCTCTGATAGAAATAGGAATAGTTAATTGGTGTCATTAGAAATGATGATAATATTTATCATTAAAAAGGGTAATGTTTATCATATAAATCATTGTTATATTATTGGAAATGAGATAAATGATGATAATGATGATGATGATGATGATGGTGATGATGATGACGACGATGACGACGACGACGACAACAACGATGATGATGAAGATGATGATGATTAATATGGTAATGATGATGATGATTAACATTAATCATTGAAAAGATACTATATGTGATAATACATTTTTATATTATATTAAAATCAATGTCATTGAAATGGTAATGATAATGTAGATGACTTGATGATGAATTGATGCTGCTGCTGCTGCTGATGATGATTACGATGACGAATAATTGATCATTGAAATGATATTTAATGTGGTGATATTGTTTTATAATAATTATAGTAAAAATGAATATTATGGAAAAATGGTAAATTATCCTGAATTGATGAATGATGATAATGATGGCTATATGATAATTATAATAAACACGAAATGAAAGTACAGTGGTTTTTATTTAATAAAAAAGATAGTTGAAATGATATTATGAGAAATGATAATAATGTTGAATATAATAACAGTACATAATTGAAATGGGGTTTATTATTATTATCTATTATTCTATTTTGTATAAGAAAATGATGATGATGATGTTAAAAAAAAAGACTGATATTATAGAAATAGTGATACTTGAATAAGTGATAATGTTTTTATATATTATTTTGATGGTGATTATCATATAAATCATGGTAATGTTATTCAACATGCGATATATAATTATGATAGTGATGATGATTATGAGTTATGACGAATTTATGATAATGATAGTGAAATGACTCTCATATAAATAAGGACAGGTGATGCTAATGTTGTTTCTTTTAATTTTATAATGAAAACCACTGTAATATTATTGTAGATGTGAAATAAGAAATGAAATGATAATGACGATGTTGATGATTATGACTAATACTTGATAATATCTTTTGATAGAACAATGATGAAAATTAAGCTATTTTACTTATCAATTATTATGTGTATTCATGAAGTTTTCTTTGTTTAAAAGTAATAATTTCAGGTTTGATATAACACGAAGATGAAGTACAGTATTAAGGAGAAGGACCACCGTGTAATGTGCTATGATTCTTTGAACTCCATCTTTTTGCCCTCACTCTTAGAAGGGGAATTTAGATTTGCCCTTGTCTGTCTGTCCGTGCGTGCTTCTGTTCCATCATATTGTCACGTATACCTCTAAATATGCTGGAACTAGAGTCAACCAACTTAACAGAAATATTTATTAGCATGTATAATTTAGCACCTAGGGTTTTGCGTGTGGATTAATTCAGTTCTATTAGAGATATTGTTCTCTATTTAGTAAAAGAATGTTGGTCTGCATGCATAGTTGTGCACCAGGGAAATTTGCTTGCGTGTTTATTCAGTATTTGTAGAGTAAAAAAATGCAACTTTTAACTTGTGTCGTGTGTAGCACAGAAAGAATTTGACCGAGAGTCATGAAACTTTACATGAATGATTTTCAGAATGGGTATGGGTAGTTGTGCATGAGGTGATTTGCTTGGTTTTATTTTCTGTTAGGAATACTTTAGGATATAAACTTGAGATCTAAAATATTTGCAGCTCAGTATTGGGAAAATCAAGATGTCATCATCCAAAATATTGGATTTCATTTTAATGCCCCAACCATTTAATTAGGGGTAGGTGCCTTTTTCTGGCTGTCTGTTATACTGTCCTATTGTTAGTCAGTAGACTGACAGCTAATGGGAATGTTGGGGAATCTGTGTCTTTTGAACACATTTCTAGTTTATTCTTGCCCCTCCTCTGCTGTAGGTTTAAATTCTATGGAGGACTATGAATTCTTTTAAGTCAGGTCTTTTTCCGGCTAGCTTATATAAGGTCTGTGGTTCTACTCACATGCCTGTTTTTGCCTGAAATATTGTTAACTAAGAATTAATAAGGCACTTGAATCTTCCTTTTCAAGTAAAGCTGAATTTCTGCCATTACTCTTAATAACCATTTAATTACCACAGTTATGCACCCTTTGGTACTGTCAAGCACTGATAATAGTCGAGCCTCTTTGCCTTACGAGCAGCTCATCTTAGAACATATTAATAGATGAGTATGTAAATCAGATTTACAGTTATTTCTAAATATCTTATTTATTAAAACTTTTATAAGTTTAAGGTCAATTTTGAAGTTAATTTATAGAATAAATTTTCCTACAGCAAATCCTAGTTTATAGTACTTTTTTATCTCATTTATGCCAGAATTTACTTAAGCGCTAAGATTTATGTGTTTAATTTCTGTACCAAAGTATATATGTGTGGTGAAAAGTCCGAGAGGCTGTGTTATTGAGTCAGACAAGGTTCAACAGAATTTTAGTTGTTACACTTTCTGAGTTATTTTGCTGTGATATAATTAATGCACTTTATCAGTAGATATTAACTGTATTGGTTGAATATCACATCAGCAGAATTTGATATAAACAATGCATTAACAAAACTGAATATATCTTTTTCATTTATAAATTTAGTACAAGGAACCGTTGCAATATTGAAAATATAGAACTATTGTGTAGGTACAATTTTGAGTGTAAATAAATATTATTGAAAATATAACTTAATGTACCCAGTTACCTCCATTTTCTAAAAAATACATTTAATTTTAGATGTAATGTACTGTTGAATCAAAACACAATGTATTAAATTTTTTTTTCTTTAAAGACAACTTATTCATCAGAAAAGAATAATTATTTTCATTTTTAGAAAGGGAAATATGAGTTTTTATTACTTTTATAATTTTTTAACAGCATTCTGTTTATCATTTGAAGCAGTCGCAAAAAAGCAAAATGTAAACAAAATGGTATTTTGATTTCCATACAAAATACTTAATTACTATAATTGCACTACATTGTAAATGCCAAAAGGCACCAGAAGTATACGTATGCCAAAACTGTTTTTTTCTCTCATCAAAACTGATTACAAAGTGCTGCAACTTCTCAATGGAGTGAGATAGAGTGAAAGGTTTCAGCGTTGATTAGACGTTACCGTAAGATCAGCCTGACGCAATTTTGAAGCTCTGAAAAGTCCAAAGTTTCCTTGGCCACTGCCCCATTCAAACTCCCAAACAGAAAGGAGCACATCCCCCCTCTGCCCCCCTCTTTGATATGTCTTTTTTGACAGGTGGCGGCACCGAACAAGTGATCATTTTTCAACAACATTTCTCAAACGAAAAACAGTGTTTTGGGCCTAAACAGGGCATTTCTTTACTATTTGAATCCACAAGGGGGGATGAAAAGCCAACAAAACACGTCGATATGAAATAAAAAGTTAACACGAATATTTCAAGAAAATTCTCCCCTTTAAACTTTAAATTTCATAAAAAAAGTATTACATTTTTATATTATTTATTTGCTCTTTTCTTTTCAAAGTTTAAATATGCTAATATCCTTTTCAAACACCCAAATGATATAGTTACAGTAATACAACTGTTACTCGCCAATATTTCAAGAATTATCTTTGTTCTAGAATATTTTTCTTTTCATTTTTTTTTCGTTTTAATAGGTATTTCTTAAATCATTTTCATTAAACTTCAAATGCGTAGAAAATTATATGTTTTTTATATAGCTTATTTAAAAAACATTACAACATAGACATGTATTAGATATTTATGTTTTACTAGTTCAAAAACGTTGGATATTTGAGTTGCTTTTCTCTTGATAAAGGAATATCATTTCTGAAACGGATTTTTTTCAGTTTTGTCTTCACTGCATCCAGTTTTGAATAACTCAATACAGGCCATTAATTGAATCGTACCTAAAAACTAAGTATATTGCAAGTGATAATTTACTTAATCAGACATATATATCCAGATTCCTGATGACCGTCACTGTGCAGTGACTTCTTTATTCCTCAAGGAATTAATTTCAAATATAAATATGTTCTCTAGTATATGTTTGACAAGGTTTATAAACAGTATCCATATTTCAAAAATTATCTCTTCTCATTTGAACATAGAATTCTGTTTAAGAATGGTTACTCCAACTCTATCCTATTTGTCACAAAAAGGGATTTGCTTCAAACTGAACATAATATCGTCTCGAAATCACTTAAATCGTGTACAAAGAGGTTTATAGCTCTAAAACATAATTTCAAGAACTATCACTTTGAAATTAGATTTCTTAAAAATAAGATATCATTTTTACACTATAATCTTCATTATTGAAGAAAATTACTGAAGAGAATTATTTGATAATACAAAATAGTTAGTCCTTATCACCATGATGAACCCACCACATTATTCATAAGGTTTATTCTCTTCTTTTGACTTGGAGATTTTCATATTTAGTCTTCCGAACTATTCTTATCTACCTTATGAAATAAATTCTAACTAGGTAGTTGTTCATTCCATTAGCTAAACCACTTATGACAAAGGTGATTACTCTGGCATTTAGATCTCATGGTTTTAATATCCCTTTTAAAGTTGGAATATGGGGTAACATGTTTGTCTTTACTTCTTTTTTAAAGGAATGTGTTTAAACAATTTAAACAAGACGAAATTCTTATGCATTCCAAACTATTCTTCCATGTGTAGCCAAATTGTTATGATGGACCCGAGAAGACGGTTAATTATAACAAATAACTAGTCTTCCTAAATTGGACATTACGAAAGCCTAATAGTGTCAAATGAAATAAAAAATAAAAATACAAAGGCGTTATAACGCGAATAAAGGCGTTATTACGCGAATCAAAAGGCGTAATAACGCGAATAAAGGCGTTATAACGCGAATCAAAAGGCGTAATTACGCAAATCAAAAGGCGTAATAACGCGAAAAAAGGCGTAGCAACGCAAATAAAGGCGAAGTAACGCAAATAAAGACGTTATAACGCGAATCAAGAGGCGTAATAATGCGCAGCAAAAGTCGTAATAACGCGAATAAAGGCGTAATAACGCGAATCAAAAGGCGTAATTACGAGAATAAAGGCGTTATGACGCAAAATGAAAGGCGTAATAACGCAAATCAAGAGGCGTAGTAACGCAAATAAAAGCGTTGTAACGCGAACCAAAAGGCGTAATAACGCCAATTAAAACGCATTATAAGGCCAATTTAATACCATATTTATACTAATCAAATGGCCTAGTAACATGAGTAAGCAAGACCAATATTGATAAGAATTTATTGCTCAAGATATAAACTCGTATAGAATAATATGATATACATTTACAATAACTAACATTCCATTTGCGCAGTAATAATGCAAACTATTTGTCATAAACTAATGAAGACTTTTTAATATTTACCAATTTAAGGTGTCTTGGTGCCTTATAGGTCCATTGAACTGAACATAAATACAGTTAATCTGAATTCACATGTATCACATATTGATTTTACACATGTCACTATAGTAAATGAATTTCTTTTCTTTTCTTATCTTTTCTTATATCTTATCTAATATCTTATCTTATCTTATATGTGCGTCATATGTTCAATTATCTTCGGATATATCCTATTTGATTACCTTATAACATCTAGTATCTTCTAATTATGTGAATGCCATTCCTAATTAAGCTATAGGTAATAGGCTATAGGTAACAAAATTTGGGAAAACGTAAGGTATAAGTTAGTCACATTAGGGTGATTATTGATAAGTATGTTTAAATGGGGGATAGTGTTTCAGTTAGGTCACAATTATAGGAGACATTCCCTTCTTTGTCTATAAGAAAAGTATATATAGTTGGGTGATAGTTAACCTCTAATCTGACTATGCATTTCCTAATAAAAGATTTAAAAAATCAGACTGTGGCCTAAGGACGTATCCGTACAGAATTGGAAATAAAAAGTACGTCTTGATCGATTTATTTAGATCAAATTGTTCTTCCTATCTTACATTACTAGGCCACAGTTTGGAATTTATATGGTATTAAATTAGCGTTATAACGCCTTTTGTTTTGCGTTATTATGCCTTTTGGTTCGCGTAATTACGCTTTTATGTTCGCGCTATAACGCCTTTTGATTCGCGTTATTACGCCTTTTGATTCGCGTTATAACGCGAATAAAGGCGTTACTACGCCTTTTGTTTCGTGTTGGTACGCCTTTTTTCGCGTTATTACGCCTTTTGATTCGCGTTATAACGCCTTTATTCGCGTTATTACGCCGTTTGATTCGCATTATAACTCGAAAAAAGGCGTAACTACGCATTTTGTTTCGCGTTATAACGCCTTTATTCGCGTTCGTTATTACGCCTTTTGATTCGCGTTATAACGCCTTTGAATTCGTGTTATAACGCGAATAAAGGCGGTATCACGCCTTTTGATTTGGGTTATTACGCCTTTATTCGCGTTATAACGCCTTTTGTTTTGCGTTATAACGCTTAAAAAGGCGTTATAACGCCTTTTGATTCGCATAATTACGACTTTGTTTCGCGTTATAACGCGAATAAAGGCGTTACTAAGCCTTTTGATTCGCGTTACAACGCCTTTTTTCGCGTTATAACGCGAATCAAAAGGCGTAATAACGCGAATCAAAAGGCGTTATAACGCGAACATAAAAGCGTAATTAGGCGAACCAAAAGGCATAATAACGCGAAACGAAAGGCGTTATAACACTAATTTAATACCATATAAATTCCAAACCGTGGCCTTATGATGTAAGATAGGAAGAACAATGTTGATTAGAATGAATTGATCAAGATGTACGTTTTATTTTCAATTCTGTACGGATACGTCCTAAGGCCACAGTCTGATTTTTTATATCTTTTATAAGGAAATGCTTTCGTGAGATAAGAGGTTACTATCACCCAACTATAGATACTTTTCGATAAAGACAAAGAAGACAATGTCTCCTATAATTGTAACTTAACAGAAACACTTTTACCCCTCTAAATATACCTATCAATAATTACTAATGTGACTTACGTATGCCTTACGTTTTTCCAAATCTTGTTACCTATACCCAATTACCTATAGCGTAATTAGGAACGACATTCACATAATTAAAAGATACTACAGGTTATTAAGTAATTATATAGTATATCCGTAGATAAATGAACATATGACGCACATATAAAATAAGATAAGATATAAGAAAAAATAGAAATTTACTATAGTGACATGTGTAAAATCAATGTTGTGAATTCATAGTAACTGTATTGGCATATAACCCAATGGACCTTAAAGTCTCCAAGTCACAAATATCAAATAGTCTTCATTAGTTTATTACAAATGGTTTGCAATACTAAGTATTACTGCGCAAATGGAATGATAGTTATTGTAAAATGTATATTTATTATTCTTATACGAGTTTATATCTTGAGCATTAAATTCAGATCAATATTGTTTTTCCTTTCTCACGTTTACTAGGCCATTTGATAAATATAAATATGGTATAAAATTAATAAATTAAACGAGACTTACCTGGAAGTTGAAGTTCAATTATTATTCTACTGCTACTGGACCACAGGGTTTAATGAGATGAACATATGATCTTATCAGATGACCAAGCAGACTTTCAGAGCATACATAATTATGCAAAATGCGACAATGGCTAATACATATGGGAGGGGTAACCGGGTGGGCATTAAACCCTGTGGTCCAGTAGCAGTGGAATAATAATTGAACTTCAACTTCCAGGTAAGTCTCGTTTAATTTATTAATTCTACTGCACTGGACCACCTAGGGTTAATGAGATTTTAGAGACCATGCTCGCATTTTTGACAAGTCGTTAAATTCATAACCAAGTAGAATGATTACGTATTCAATCTACGACTATACTATATAACTTTTCAAAAACTGAAAATATAATGCACAAAATAAAGCATGCAATAGCCATATACATAAAATGCTGTAAAAGTAACAATCATTATAAAAGAATACTATTCCCTATTTCTACTGTGCGGAAAAGGTCATTAGTCTTGACCCCTGCTGCAATGTTACATTGCATAATTTACCCAGCAGGCACACGACGTTGTTTCAACGTTGAAACAACGTTGAAATATGGTCGTGACGTTGTTCAACCAAAATTCAACTATGGACAACCATACGGGTATACAACGTTGATTCAACGTTGTTTATGGTCGAAGTAATACATTTAGTTAAATCATTATATAAACTTTTATACCTCTAATTTTGTGTTATTAATCCTTTATTGAATTGGTCTGTATGTGATTTTTTTCCGGAAAATTTGTTTTACAATCTTTTTTCCGTAATATTCAAAATTAGCGGCTTAAACAAATAAAGTTAGAAATAATTTTCACTTTCTATTAATGCTTTATAACATTAGTTAATATGTTTTTTTTGTTTGTTGTTTTATTTTTTAGTTCTTTACGAATAATATTAATTAATAAATTGATATTAGTCAAAACCCCGTTTATAAAATAACGCTGATCAGGGAAGTAATTGTTGCGGTTTATGATTTTGTTATTTGTCTATGATTATCGTTCGTGCAAAATGGTGGCGCTGTTTGGAAAATTTGAAAACAACAACATTGGCAATTTATTTGGATTTCGAAGGTATTACCGTAATGTTTTACTTTAGTTTACTGATTATTTTCTAAAATATTATTATTTATTCTTAAATTCTACTTTAATTTTACTTTATGAAATAAATGAGAGATGAAAAAACAAGATTGAGTTGATTTGACACGTTTTCGCGACCTAATTGAATGATTTGGGTTCGGTAGGCCTTGTAAGCATGAAGATGTTATTGATGTCCTTGACAATTTATGATTTTACAAATTTTGTCTTTCTTTAATTTATTTTTCATATTATTAAACATTTGTCTGTACTATATACTAAATAGAAATTTAATCAATTATAAAATTGAAACCTATAAAGTAGTTCGGCCCACATAATTTACGTCCCAAGACGATTCGTCAATATATACAACTATGTTTATATTTTAGTGATAGTAATACAGTGTTAATTAGTTTGTAAAAATGCATTATTATTAAGTTAAATAACGAATTTGAGTGTTAAACTTTAAAGTTTAATAGTCGTAAATTTATGGGGAATACTAAATCTATTTTTCAATTTTATTAAATATTATTTTAATTTTAAATTCTTAGATCCTGGTCCTGGCTGAAATTTAGAGTATTGCAGCTGTAGCCTGTATACCATACATTTAACATGAAAAAGGACTGTCAGGTTTGTTAAATTGAAATTTAATTCTTATTAATTTATATTTGAATTTCTTTACAATACAAAGAATAAATTTTTCAACTACTGGATATTTATCTTGTCTTATAATATTATTTTCGGAATATTCCTGTAACATTATTATATATAAAATTTACATGTTTTGTTGATTTCAGGATGCCTGCATAAAAATGGTCTTAGCTAGAACCTAGAATGTTAAATTAATTTCTTGGGAATTTGCTGCAAGGAACTGACGGGAGCAGTTTTTCTTACCCCAATCATAGGTGAGACTTTTTAAATAGCTTCTTTTTAAAAGATTTTGTTTTCTTATGTACAGTATTTGCTGTGAATATGAAACTTAGCTATGTTTCCAATTTCTATGGCTATGCTGTTTTATGATGTTAATATTAGAGATAATCATTTTAAAATAAAAACAAATCACTAAGTTGAGTAATTTTATATATAATTTGAGATTGACCAAGTCACTTTTAACTACAAACTTATTTTTATTTGCAGAAGCAGTAAGAGACAGCCAAGAAGTACTTCAAACATCTTGACATACCCAGAAAGATCTAGAAGAAAAGATTGGAACAGATTGTTGCTTAATTGTTTTAAAACTATTAAAGTGAATTTAAGCTGCACTTGAACTGTATTTTTTAAATAAAATATCTGAAGTATTTAATATTGTCTTGATATTTTGTTAAAACTTGGTTACTTATATCCAAAAATTAAAGTATGGTGGGATTTCAACGTTGAAATGACATTGAAACTTCAACGTTGTGCCAACGTTGAAGCTGCAACGTTTGTATCAACGTTGAAATTTCAACGTTGTTTCAACTTTCCCAAATCCGAATATAAATCCAACCTTATTTCAACGTTGAAATCTGACCATAATTCAACGTTGAAACAACGTTGATTAGGCCTGCTGGGTATATTGCTTAATTGCAAACAAGTTTGACATTAAATAGTATGCACATATACGTATAAATTCTTTCACATGTAGTTGATATTGGAAGTTTTCTATGGTTTAAAAGCAACACATTTATGCTTTTAATTATAATTTCTTTTAGGCATGATTTCTGATATTTTGCAAAATCAGTGTTTTCAAAATTACTGATCTGCCCATTAAGCCTAAACCTGCCATTATTCGTTTATATTATTTACATTCCTTTTCATATTCTGTACTAGGATTTTACTTCAGATTAAAGTTAGATTATAAGTAAATCACATGTTTTTAATGCATTATGACAACAGTATAAAATGCATTTTCCCCCTTTTTTTAATGGAAATTGTAATTATTTCTAAGGCTAATCTGTTTCTTTCCTTTAAAAGAAAGAAGTATCACGGGTTTCCATCACAAATATCTAATAAAGATTAGAATACCATAAAAACCACATATTTTTTTTCTCGCAATTATATAATGCGAAAGACGTATATATGTGAAGAACTCACATTACATGTTTTTCTTCAATAAACACATGTATATTATTTTCAAAAATCAGCTCTGTATTGCAGTTTACAGTATATGTTTCTATGGTTCACGTTTTCGATTCCACTCGATACAGGATAGAATATAATGAAACAAACAAATGAATTTGTTCATATTTCCTGAATCATTTTTATTATTATTTTTGTTCGGAATCAATCAGTCAATTAATTGGTTAATTAAGTCATCAAATGATTTATTTATTTATTTCAAAAATGATAACGAAAACTACCAAAACAAATGGCTGCATCTCTTATCACCACTTACTTATTCAGTTGTTTGAAAACAAAACCCCAAACACAAGTAATTCTATGACCATGCCATTTGGTAGAATAATCTGCTAAGTGTTTTCCTTTCCCCGGGCAATGACGAGTACTGTACCACATCTACATATAATGGCATATTATTAACTTATCTGCCATTTCTTTTTCAAATTTTATAACATTTTTAGTTGACTAATTAACATGCAGACTACAAACATGAGCTCATCAACCGTTTTATAGTCTAAATAGCAGTTTTCATGATATAATTAATATTTTCATTTTTTTTTTAAATCAAAATTTTAATGACACTTTGACAGCCCTAGCACAATCAAGATTTTGTTGATAGGTCCTACACAAATCCCTCTCTGAGTGATTTATAGTGCCATGGATTATAACACAGTGAAGGTTAATTAGCAACCCTCTTTGCAAACAAACAAATCAAATTAAGACATATGTTTGACCTACAAACCAGGCACGGCTATTAGTACCTGCTGTTTTCCCAGGGATAAGTCTGATGATAAACCCTAACAAAAACAAATTCACTGAGAGGGTCCAGTGAGATATTTATCTGATGATGTACTACATGTATACTGTCAATCTTAAAATATCAACCTTATCTAAACCATCTAAAATACTGCACATTACAGCTTTGTATAAACTATCATTATTGTAATGAATGGTTAAACATTGGTTTCGTAGGTTTGTCCAAAAGTGAAAGACAAGTGCAAATGATTACTAAGATTTTTCCCCCCATCTTATTAGTTTATTTTATTTTATTCATTAATTTATTTATTTATTTTCTATGTTTAACTGTAGTAAGCTTGAGCAAAAATTTCGATGCATATGAACTACATCAAACATGTATTTAATTATGCATTTAGCTATGTCTATATACACCTTTCAGTCGAAGAAAATTCTGGATAGAAAAATATTTGAGTGATTAAATGTTTATTTTCTTTACTAAAAACTTTTCATATCTTATTTCCTGTTCTTCGATTTCGAATGACATGTCATTTCTTAGAAATAAAAGCAAGTTCTTTACAATCGACATTGTCAGTGAGATATACAGGTAAAGAATTATTCAATATAAATTTCATTATTGAACTGTCTCAAGCAGGTACCAATATTGAAAGTTATCAACTTACAATGTTCAGGGTATTTCGAAGTGTTTCTAGAGTATTGTAAAAACAGTGCATACTCACATTCTGTTTTCTTTCTTGTATATGTACTCACTCCCTGCTATTCTTACCTCACACGTTATACAACCAATGTTATTTAATATGTGCACATGTTTACTTTCTGTAAGGAAAGTAACAATTCCTTCATAAGATCAGCTCCAAACGGTGCGTTTTCCCGAGAGCAAATTTGGAGTCCCAGTTTTTGACATTACTATGCAAAAACTTTCTCCAGCATATTTGATCTTCCTATATAACAAATTTGGAGAATTCAGGTTTTAACAATCTATGCAAAATTTGCTTTCAACATATCCTTCTTGTATGACAAATTTGGAGTACGCGGGTTTTGACATTTTTATGCAAAACTTGCTCCAAAATATTCCATCTTATATAAACAAATTTTGAGAACTCAGGTTTGGATATTTATTGCAAAAATTTCTCTAGCATATTACTTTTATATAGATAACTAATTTGTAGTACACGGTTTTGACATTTATGCAAAACTAGCTCCAGCACATTCCATCTATATAACAAATGTGGAGTACAAAGTTCTTGACATTTTCTATGCAAAACTAGCCTCCAGCATATTCCATCTTATATAACAAATATTGGAGTACACAGTTCTTGACATTCTATGCAAAACTAGCCCCAAGCCAAAATTCCCTCTCATATAACAAATTTGGAGTACACAGTTCTTGACATTTCTATGCAAAAACTAGCTCCAGCATATTCCCTCTTATATAACAAATTGGAGTACACGGTTCTTGACATTTCTATGCAAAACTAGCCCCCAAGCAAAATTCCCTCTTATATAACAATTTGGAGTACACAGTTCTTGACATTCTATGCAAAAACTAGCTCCAGCATATTCCAATCTTATATAACAAATTGGAGTACACAGTTCTTGACATTTCTATGCAAAACTAGACTCCAAAATATCCCCTCTTATGTAATAAATTTGGAGTACACAGTTCTTGACATTTCTAGGCAAAACTTACTCCAGAATATTCCTCTTATATAAAACAAGTTTTTGTGTGCAAATAAAATCTCTACAATACGCCCAAAACAGCAAAACTGAAAATGTTCCAAGGCTTGGTTTGAATGAGCCTGTTCAAGGATGATACTGTAAAATGCAAGTAAATGTTCATCCGCCAAAGCATGTTAAAGATATACTATACTCATCTGAGATAACTATTTTTATCCCAGAAATTATTTAAATCTATGTATTTCTTTCTTAATATGTCTAATTTTAATAAAATAATGTACAGAACTGTGTGTGGGAAGCTGCATATCAAGTAAATTGACCCTTTCTTAAAAGAAAAAAAACTGCCAGTTTTTTTTATTTTTATTTTTTATTGACACTATACATCTTATTTGCCTCTAAATTGTGTATAGTTTAAGAGACATAAGATATCTTAAAACATGTTTATTTTATATTTAAAAAGAGACTGTGTAGCAATTATCAACATTAAAAAATACAAAATTTGAGCATATTATATCTTTAAATCAAATAATTGTTATTTTAACTTATCATACAGTCACCCAACTAAACACAATTGGTATCATATAAAATTATATTTTGTGAGCAAGAGCTGATATTTTCTTATATCAAGTAAGATTTAAAACAGTGAGATACTGCAGATTTTTTTTCACCAATAGAATATGAGTCTTATAAATTATAAACTGTGACATGTGTATTTCGTTGGCCTAAGAAACATGAATTTGGTATGTTCGCGGCTCAAGAAATTAAATTGTTAAATAGTATATTATTAATTTTATGTCTTGATAACTTCAAGTTAAAACAATATTGTCTTTGTTGTTGTAGTAGTAGTTGTAGCATAAAACTTGGAAGGTCAATCATCTGTGTTGCAGATGACCAAGGCTTCATAGTGTTGTCCATCATTCCATAATGACGAAACAGATTTTCCTTATCTGTTGCAGAGTTAATATTGGACCTACTGTCCGCAAACTCTAGACTTTCAGATTTTTGTTGCAGAGTTATATTGGACCTACTGTCCGCAAACTCTGGGGTCGTCGCAGTACGCCTCAGTACCTACTGTACTGGTTATAGCGACTGTCGGGCTTCTTGAAAAGTGAAATTCCCTACTGGAACTGAAACACTTTGCTCATAAAGTGTTGAGAATTGAGTATCGCTAAGCCGGTGCTAGGGGGCGTGAGGGATGTTGCACTTATTCATTATCCCTCATGTACAGACTCAATCAAACCGAGTCTGCAATTCTTATGTTATTTTGTTGTGATTAAATCTTCCGAGGGATCACTTTGTTTCCAGAATTTTGTACTTCACAACAGCAGGTGTCCAGTGCCGTGTGGCAGCCGTAAAAAGTTGCCCCGTACTTTACTTCAGTGTTGTTATATTTTCTGGTCCTTCGGGATCATTGATGCCAACACTATAAAGTGTTGAGAATTGAGTACCGCTAAGCCGGTGCTAGAGGGCGTGAGGGATGTTGCACTTATTCATTATCACTCATGTACAGACTCAATCAAACCGAGTCTGCAATTCTTATGTTATTTTGTTGTGATTAATGCTTCCGAGGGATCACTTTGTTTCCAGAATTTTGTAGCAATCCATGTGGAAAATATAAATGGATAATCAAATCAAAAGCAGAAGGCAATAATATTGTTATATCCAAACATTGTAACTTTAAATCAAATAACAAACAAGTCCGGTATTTAAAACATTTTACAAAAGTGATTACGTAATTGTATTAATCCATTTAACAAGAATAATTGAATAAATCCTAATTCTAATAATAACACATAAACACATAGATTAAGAGAAATTAACTGCGGCCACTCTGATAGGATACTTTTAGCGTTCTGCTTGGTCATCTGATAAGATCATATGTTCATCTCATTTACCCTAGGTGGTCCAGTGCAGTAGAATTGGCATTATAATGCGTTTGAATTTGCGTTATTACGTGGTTTGCGATACAACGCCTTTATTCACGTTACTACGCCTTTTGATTCGCGTTATTAGGCCTTGTTTTTCGCGTTACTACGCCTTTATTCGCGTTACTATGCCTTTTAATTTGCGTTATTACGCCTTTTGGTTCGCGTTACTACGCCTTTATTCGCGTTACTACGCCTTTTGATTTGCGTTAAAACACCTTTTAATTTGCGTTATAACGCAAATAAAGGCGTTATTACGCCTTTTAATTCGCGTTATAACGCCTTTATTCGCGTTATTACGCCTTTTGATTCGCGTTATTACGCCTTTATTCGCGTTATTACGCCTTTGATTCGCATTATAACGCCTTTATTTGAGTTACTTTGCCTTTATTTGCGTTGCTACGCCTTTTTTGCGTTATAACGCCTTTTGATTTGCGTAATAACGCCTTTTGATTCGCGTTTCAACGCCTTTAATCGCATTATTACGCCTTTTGATTCGCGTAATAACGCCTTTATTCGCGTTATAACGCCTTTGCATTTTTATTTTTATTTCATTTGACACTATTAGGCTTTCGTAGGACATTGCATGCATATATACTATATAATATAGTGTATTTAAAATGCTTGAACATTCTGTGAAGTTTAACTAATACAATTACAAAATGCTTTGATTGACGGAAAATAAATCTTAATCTTATTATACGATAGGCAATACAGATCATGAGGTGTAACAATTTTGTTTGAATGTACAAACTGATTTGTTATAGCCTCAGAATGGCACAAACAATGTTTATGTGGCAGATGGAATGGAAACCTTCAAGGGGCTCCACTGAGCTTTTTTTGACATAATGGGACTAAAAATATTTTTTCCAGATAAATGTACCATTTGATGTAGGTTAAGACGACTTATCTTTGTGCAAAAATTCAGACAATTCGCGCTCTTCGTTTTCCAGAATAATTATTCACAATGTAAAAAAATGACCCAAAATGAAAAGCGTTTAAACGCTTTTCACTCCAATCGGGCTAAGAAATGCATAAAAATACTATTTTCAATTTATTTCAAAGTAAATTTCTTAACTATCTTTGCATATATTTCTGTTTAAAGTGTCCCAGCTCATTTATGTATGAAATTCAAACGTTATGTTTTTAGGCTTTTAAATCTCAGTGGAATCCCTTTAAAATAAGTCTGAAACTCCCGAAAACAAACTTCAACATAGTTTATAGAACCAAAGTTTATCTTCAAACATCATCTAAGTCTCGGAACATCAGTAAACAGTTTCTCAACCATTTACAACATTAGTATACAAACCAAATAGCCAAGTCAAAATCAGTAAATAATCGAACTCACTGTACCCTATAAAATTCAATGTGTACCTGTCTTACAATTACCTTTCACTTCCGATTATATTCCTTTTTTAGATGCTATACATTTGAACTTGTACCTTTCTTGCGATAATAGAACGAAGACTTTATTACATACTGTAGAAGAAACATGGTAAACGGCCTCGCATACCTAATGCAACATCATTATTTTGCATTTTGATCACACCTTAAAGTGTTGTTTTAACTTTGAACCCTCTCAGTAATACCGGATTATCTAAATCCACACATCGTTGACAGGTTCTGCAGTATTGTCAATTTTGCAGTGCTGAGCGCACTGTAAGGTTCGATTTTATCTGTTTACCCTTAACTAATAAAACACTTGAAAACATTTAATCAAAGTACAGAAGGCGCTGAATTTGTTTGGGTCTTAGAACTCAGAAAGGTGAAGGTTGTGCGATTATAAACCAATTTGTTTGTATAGTGTCACCAATGCTGTTTCCAGTGTTATAACTATAGTACATTGGCTATAAGACTAATTGCAACACTGCACTGATATTCAATTCAATGATTATTTGGCTTAAAAAATGAGTTGTTTGAACTGGGGTTTGAACTCCAGACCTCTCGCTTCCAAATCGAGCGTGTAAATCCTCGACCATGGGGAGTTATAAGATAACAACCTGAAGAATACCACATTAATTTAAATTAGAGTTTGTAACCCTAATTAATTTCGATAGATTTTGTTCACGGTAAACCTGTTGTTCAACACTTAAGTTAATAATTATTGAGCTAAATATAAGCATGTATATCTATAAGAATAACACAATATTAGAAATATTCGACCAATCGGGAACTAGTTTTTGTTACGAAAATTAATGCGACTGTCATTTGACAATCTTTACCCAGTGATCTCCCCTTAAGTTTTCGGCGTAAATGTACAGTTAAAGGGAAATAACCGCTTCGAGGAGTTTGGACTACTTTCGGTATTTGCAAATAAGAACATCAGGGTCTGAATTTTCGCTACCGTTAATTGTTTGGTCTGATGATGATGTCAAGTGATGTTTTCCAGACCTTACTTTACAAAGATCATATGGGACAAGTAAATAAATGATTCAAATAAAACGGACAAGTAAATAGAAATCAGATTTCATTGGCACTGGTATAAGTACAATTTGAATAAGCAAAACTTCGCCCCGCGGGGGCGCGGAGCGAGATTAAAGAAAGTAAACGACGGAGCTAAAACACGCCAAGTAGCAAATTCGCCCCGATTTTCACTCCGCACCCCGCCATTTTAGCTTGTTAATTCTCGACCGACTTTTGTCCTGGCGGGTTCGAGCGCCAAAAACACGCTTATAAGCGGCGGCTCGGGGCGACGTTATTTTATTTATATTGACCCACGCCTCATATCGTGCACCCGCCATTTGTACTTGTTAATTATCGATTGATTTTTTGCTAGTCGGGATCGCTTGGGCACAAATCATCCACCATAGATATGTATATCCATAAGAAAAATTATCTTTAATCGACAACGTAATAAACGGATTCTATGTACAAATGAAAATGAGTTGATTTCTTTTTTTGTGAAATCGGTTAAAACGGTTGATTGACTTGCAGAAAAGGTACTTTTACGTCCTTACATGTACACCGTACAGTCGAAAAAGAAGATAACTAGACCTTTTTAAATAAAAAATTGTTGTTGTTTGTTTGCAGCATCGAATTTAAATCAGATAGTAACTTGTTTCTGTAACATGCTCTAAACTTAATACGGATCTGTTTACGAAATGCTTTCTCATATGGGCATATGCTTAGATATGTTTAAACATTTTCAAAAGAATATTTTGATCCGAAGTTCTCAATATTCGCAAACGTCATAAATAAATTTTCTGAAGTGGTCCGAAGTGTTTTACTTGTTATGGGATTCTCTTTTGTCTTTTTGTCAAAATACTTTAACAAGAGACCAAATTAAGGCTTTTAAATGGATTCCATAAATATGATTTGATACTTAGAAAAATATTTCACTCCCTGGAATTTCAATCATTAAAATTATATTAAATGCCTTACTAAGCAGGTCTAGACCAATATCTTGTGCGCAAAATATCAGATCAGGACTAACTCTGTTTTGTTTTACAGAATGTGCTAATGACGTAACAAAAAACATTTTTCATATGGTTTTCACTCAATAAGGCTAGGAATCGTACTAAATCAATTTCAAATTAATTTTGAGTTCTTTATCATCTTTAAATATTTATTCTATAAAGTATTCATTGGAAAATAACCTTAAACATCTTTTTTTCCGTTGTGCACATTGTTGTACAATTATAGTGAAATCGTAAACTCAAAATACAAATTTGTTTACATTTTGCTAAATTTTCTCACATTTATGCCTCTTTCTTTAGGTAACAAGCATCTAACATGCTCTAAAACAATTCTTCAAGCGCTATAAAATTCATGTTTGCCCTTCCTAAAGGTGTAAACTTTTATTCGTTTCTAAGCCATAACGTGCATTAAAATAATCAAACAAACGAAACTATGCCATCTCTTACATATCGTTGCTTATCAATTTGATTCCCTAATGCTGTCATTCAAGCTGATGAAATATCATAAAATATTTACCGGAAAATTTAGAATCATTAAATGTACCTGAAAGTATCATTGGAAATGTTTCATATGTTTGACCATTGAAAAATCAGTTATGTAGCACGGTTGTTAACCTCTTGTCGTATGTAAATAGTATAAGCCCAGTACGATTTAGTCTGTTCATGGACGGGAGTGGTAATTGCAAGCCGCAAGCTAGCGTCCACGCCCCCTTGTGGCTTGCAATGAACGGCTTTATCAACATTCTATAATTAACATCAAAATGGTGAAATTAGAAATTCAAGCTTACGTAAACCAATTTCATCTAAGTGTTTATCGTGTATCAATCATCATAAATGATACAATGATGGCGTGGTTTGTAACAAACAAGTGAACGCTGGTGCCAAATGTTTCAGTAAATTTCTGCTTCTCTCCTCTTTGCGTCATTGCGTCTTTTATCAATAAGGGTCCGAATCTCGGCAGAGACTTTAATCCCTAGTTTAAAAAAGATATGCTCGTTCGGTGGTTATCCTCAGGTACAGGCTCGCCTTTGAAAAAATGTACGAAAAGGCACTGCTATCTTAGTCCACCAGTAATGAGTGATACATCTAGATATTAAGATCTTTGGCAAGTGAAAAGCAAACAACTCTTTATAAACTTTTGGTATGGTGATTATCGGTCGTAACATATATTTAAAAACCGTTTAAAAATATTTGACATCTGCCCTAATTTGTTAGATCTCGTACATAACAATCTTAAAGAAATAGCGTCGTCATGATAAGAGGAAGTAAAAGCCTTAAGTTCTTTATGAGATAAAGCTGAATGTTTCCAGGACAGTAATTGCGACAATTTCAAAAACAATTACAAAAGCTACTACCAATGATGTTCGCAATATCAAAGAAGTGGTTAGTCCGGATAGAAACGATACTATGAAACGATATCAAAGTAATATTCGTTCCTATGAGTAGTAAATTTTGAATGGTTATATTATGAATTACTATCAAGATTATGTACTATGCTTGTTCAGTATATGTCTAAAGTGTATGCTATTCATAAATCAGATACATTTGTGTAGTATAACAAGTTAACATGTTTGTAGAAAATGTTACATATACCAAAGCGTTCTTACAAACAATTGCGTTTGAAAAAAATAAGAAATAGCAGTGACTAATATATTTTATGTTTACTTTCAAAAACAAGTTTTTGTCGTTTTAAGTTTACATACATATATGATGTTAATGATACAAATGACTTTAAACCAGTTTCCAACTTGTATTGATGAAATAAAAACTTAGAAAGTAAATTACACACAGTAATAAGTACATACAGCACAAACTAAAATTTGAATTCAGCATTTCATATCGAAAGACTAGTTAAAGCAAATTCGTGACAAGGTTTTGTTAAACAATAATAAACATTAAACAAAACATAAACCACTTTCAAATGATTTATTGAAAATGTTAATTATATTTGGTTCAAAACTCAACTATGAAAATATATGAAGAACAAGAATTTGAATCAACTGATATACATGTAGCCGTGGGTAAAATGTATATTCTATTTGGATAAGAAAATGATTAACTCTCATCCAGTCATATCCTCTCTTACGAAATATACAAAATAATAATTTGATAACAAACCAAACCAATACATAACATAACATAGCATAACATAACATAACATGGAATTTATTTTGTCTTAAGCATCAAAAGCTAACAGACATAAACAGATCATTATATATCAATTATAAACGTTATTCATACATGACAACTTACTAGATATACATATTCATCATGAAATTAGATAAACAAATGTTAGAACATAAACAAATCAGAATAAATGGAAATGGAAAAAAAAGCTAGAATATGAAAATTGTACGGATAACTGGAATTTGTCTTCTATGTCAATGACGTCACACACACACACACACACACGCGCGCGCGCGCGCACACACACACACACACACACACACACACACACACACACACACATATAAATATAGACATATATACATTTCCTTTTATTTCTCGGAAATTGATAGACTAGTTATCTATTTTCCTCTAATTTTTAAGTAAATTAAACGCATTACTTCTGTAACAGCGCATCTGTACTTTAAATTATTAAAAATAATCGAAAATCTTGAAATTTCAAATTTATTTTTCAATTCCTTGTAAAAACAGAGAGATTCAATATTTCTTCTCTAGTACGCTATAAACGAGTCTAAATGTTTTTGTCATACGGGTATCAATTTTAACAGGGTGTGGAAACATTTTGACTCCGTCAAATCCATTTTCTTTTAAGAAGTCCTTCACATATTATCAATCACATTGTTAGAACTGTTAGTTAAATGCCTACGGCCGTGATAGTATTGTATTTTAATGCAATTTTCTATTTTTCAGTGAAGTTACAAAAAAAATATTTTAACACCTCGATTGATCTTTAAGACATTGCAAGTTTAATAGCTAAATTAGTGAGATTCTTATTTTATCATTTTTAAAAGTTCTATAAATTTAGACATGCATGGTTTAACACAATAATACATTTTATGTACAATTTTCATAAATCAATATAACATGGGCAAATCAAAATTAAATGATATTCGTCTTTATCACATAAACCGCGGTGCAAAGGTGTAATGAAGCCATTTAATATAAACGATATTACACTAGTCAATATTACACTAGTGTAATAACACTTTGACGTCACGTAATTTGCGCTATAAACATAGCGTTAAAGCGCGCTAATGTTAGCGTTACACTATCGGCGTGTCAAAAAAAATGACTCTTGTTAACAGTTTACCGTTCTTATTTTATATATGTGATAAATAGAACATTATATTCGTGTAGATTCAATACTTAATTTATTGAACTCGTTGAATAAAACAATATTAATGCTCGCCAGAGGCTCGCATAATATGATTTTATTCAACTCGTTCAATAAATTTAGTATTAAACCTACACTCATTCAATATCCTCTATTTAATGTCGTGCTTATCTAAGTATATATACAATGACGTTGATTTCACACGATTCTCTTCGTACCGTTTCGACCTGTTTAAATTTTCGAAGGTTGTGAAAGACAACCTAAAATAAAATCTTAAATTACAAGGCATACCATCCAATTACTTTGCATACTTAAAATCACTTTTAACATGGTTAGATACTTCTTATAGACTGTTTTCCTTATTCACATGCCCCCTTAAACATGGCTGTCGATGGTCCGTTGATTTAAACATAATATAAAAGTCTTTTCTCAATCGGTTTCAGACGAATCTCACACATATGCAAAACCATAATCATGCATTTGCTAACCAGTTTTTTCTTTCCCATTAATCAATCATAACATAAAAACATAAATGTCTATGTCTATATCCCTTTCATTAAATACTTAACCGTTAACAGTTAAAATTTCTTTAAATTAAAAGTCCTGAATACTTTTATTGATTTACAATATTTTACATTAAGCAAGTTTTTGATAATAACACGAAATGTTATAAATATATCATCATAGCCTTAACATCTCTGCATTCCTTACGTAAAGAATAAAAAAAATCACTTGCTTATGGCTCCTTTAATATTGAAATGTCAGCAGGTTTATAATTAGAAAGCGAAAGCTGTTACATTTTGATAGGTTTTTCAATGTCTTAGTTTGTCATATTGTTTTCATAATTCAAAAATAAGAAAATCAAAATCAGCACTCGATTGTTTTCTTGTTTGTCCAACGTAAAGTCTGTCTGACCTATTACTGACAAGGAGTGACTGTGGTGCAAATCCGCCATCACTTGTCAGAAGTTCATTCCATTCCCCTTCAATTGAAACCACACTTAAACAGTTAAATCCGCATACATAGATTGACTGAAATTGGTCAGCGGTAATACCAAATGGTCCACGCATTTTGTCATCTATATATGGAAAATCTCTTAAGATATTGCCAGACATATCACACGACTGTATGCAGTGCTTTGAAGGAGAAGCAAAAATGATTTGATCATCATTTGTCAGGTTTATTCTGTCAATGCGGTAACCGAAAGAAGCAACGGTTCTCACAAAATGTCCATTAAGCGACCAACACTGAATGCTAGCATTTTCATAATCTGTGGCAACTATCATCACATTTTCAGACTTATGATATCTGATTCCTCCGGGACTGTCCACTTTTATAGATGTACGCTTACTTACAGTAATAATTTCATCGATAGTAAAAAATAATATCCTGTCATCATATGGACAAGAAATTTGCTATTTCACCATTTGGCCTATCATAGCTGATAAATGTGATTCCCCAAGGTAACCATTCAAGCTGGTGATACATCAGTGAGTATTCAACGGAAATAAATAATCAGTCTTTTTTGTTTATATTATCTACAAGTATCACGGAAAATGTTTCATTTGAGGGTGTTGCTATATCAGTTATAGAGCACGACTGCTTTCCACCTGCTATATTTACCTTTTTTTGAAGCTTAAGTTTACGTCTTTGATGTTTCTCGACAACAAAGTTTTCCGAATCAAGCATTTGGTACTGTGATTTATAAGAAACACGTAAACTCAGACCGAAAACTCCCTTGAGATCTCTCTTTATGTTGTCTACTTCGCCCTCTCCTTCGGTCATTGATATGTATCTCTCAATTTCTGATAAATTGGTATCACGTATTAAGTCTTTTTTCTGAAACCGTAAAAATATTATGTAAGTACTCAAAATCATAATAAAAATAGACAAATTCATTACATACTTACTTATTTAGAAATATTGATGATTCAATTTCCATATTTTTACATTATTCTTTTTTTAACACAGTCCACTGCACATATTTTCCGTATTTTTACGGATATCTTGCCGGACTACTTTCATCTAAATTCAGCCAAAGCAAAAAAATTTAGGAAAGTCTTTCAAAAAAATGTATATAATATACAGAAAATTCAAGTTTTTCTATACATACATGATTTATTTTCATAATGTGGTTTGAAACTTATCATATTTTACCATTGAATACCG
Source organism: Ruditapes philippinarum (assembly GCF_026571515.1). NCBI lineage: Eukaryota > Metazoa > Mollusca > Bivalvia > Venerida > Veneridae > Ruditapes > Ruditapes philippinarum. The sequence continues at coordinate 85,704 of NW_026857644.1, forward strand.
CCACATATGAATTTATTTTTCATACCACTCAATGAAAATAAATCCTTTATTAATAGAAAAAAAAGTTTGGTATCTGTCAAAAATATGTCCATACAAAAGTCAATAAATATGAAACCAATTCACGGAAAGTTTAAAGAATAAATTGCCTGTTTGGATGAAGTGCGACAAATGTATACACAGTCAGCATTTTATTAATTCATTGGTTGAATACATAACAACCACTGATCTCGTAGCAAAACTACCCAAGTCATATCTAAGTAATATTGGGACCGTATCACGCTCATTGGCTCATTGGAGATTGTTTGTCATGTAACATCTAGGTTTAAACCTGAAAACAACAAAAATTGAAAGATTCTATATATAATTACATATTTATCATACCGTTTTAAGTTTCTGACATATATCGAGCACCTCCGTCTGCCTCTTCTTGCTTCCCTCTCGGAATCTATAAACCTCATTGTTTAAGCGTTTTTCGGTTTCGTCAAAATATTTGTTAACTTGCTCTCTATCTAAACGGATTTGTGACAAAACCTCCTCATAGGATACGTCAGAATCTTCGTTGGCATTTGTTTCTTGCTTTAGTATATACGCTGCTTTATCTTCTACATATTGGATTTTTGAAAAAATGCGTTTACTTTCAGAATCATAAATATCATGAATGTTGTACAGCTCATCACATTGTCTATGCTGTTTTAAAGCGCATTCGCTACATACAATTATTTCATGACTTTTGCATTGATATTTAAGATCTTCTGAAGGGTGAACAGAACATTTTGTATTGAATATCCCCTTTCTGCTTGGAACTGGTGGGGGAGATTTCTTTGTCTTGCATTTATCATTATTTTCACCTTGCTGCAGATCCTGGTCATCTGAAACCTTATGTTTATCTGGGTCTGGAGGCGTGGGGGCTCTTTCTTTTGACAAAATGGTCTTGCATTCAACAAGAACGTGATCTTTGGAAGGTTTTGGTCGACGATGATATTTGAAGCAAGCATCACACAAGTATTTTCCACATGTTATGCAATAGCCGTAAGCTTCATGAAGAACATTTTCGTCTTGGCAGGGTTGGCATTTTCGCTTGACCTTATCATCACTGCTCTCCTTACGTCCTGGCACCTCCATATCAAATGTTTTAACCTTTAAAAGTTAAAAACATTATGTAATTACAATTGTAATTTAAAGTTTGTTGCAGTTTGTTTTATTTTAAGGTAGAATATTGTTTAATTTTGATCTTGTATTTAAAACTCTCAATACATGTTCGTTCGTATCTAATTATGTTTTTGTTTCGACCATCATTCTTTGCACTTTCAAGGATTATTCAGACAATCATGACATGTGACACAGCAACTGTCTGATAAACATGATGTAAATAATGCAAGCGTTATATATTTTGTTTATGACAAATATTCATTCCGGTAAAGCAAATTCGTCAGATAGGATATACTCCTTAATGCCGAATAATAAGCAGTTACTTCCAAAAACGTTGAAAAATGATGGGAAAATCAATGCATGGAGGTTGTCGGTATATCTAGACAGCTTATAATTAAAAGTTTTGTCCGTATATGAAAATAAAATTAGGACACAGCTTGAAACTTCAGTCCATCGGCCATGAATATATTTTTTTTCTTGTTTATACCAGCATGCATAATATAAATTAATGATAACTTAAGACTTTGGAGTTTGTAAGAGATGTTGTCAATAGAACAAGAATAGACTTGAACTAAATAAAATAAATAGATAAATCATCCCTTTTAGCAATTATTGCAAAAAATCTTAACATCGTTCCAGTTTAAGTAAAACAAGAGCTTTTGACTTTTTCTAAAAGCAAACATATAAACAGTTTAAAAAATCTTTAAAAAGACAAATTAAAGAAAAAAAATATGGTTTCATTTTTCGTTATTTTAATTGCTCACACTTGTTGTTTTTCCAGGTTTGAATCATTTCCATAAATAAATGACAAAGTTTAGAAAATATCAACAAAATTCAATCATGTAACATTAATACCCAATGTCATTTAAAGGTCAATGTCATATCTAAATTATTCAGCCTATTCTTTTGGTCACAAGTGTTGTTTTGTTTTATATGATAATGAATAAATCTATACAAAATTATGACAAGTTAAACAAAATAAAATAAAGGCTCGTTACCGCCCGATGGGCGGGTCATTTCGGGACGGATATTCCGATCCGAACCGCAAAATATGACAGATATTATTAATCCATGTTCAAATGGAATAAGGAGTTGTTGAAACCGACTTATTGAGTTTGTTTTTGGAATTATCTTCAAATTAACAGACGAGACGATGTACAAGGGGGTAAATTGATTTCAACACCTTGTTTGGTAGGATAATACGATAAGATATATTTCTATAGGCTTGACAGGGGTATTTAAGTCGAAATTATTATATGTTTCTTTGATAGGTAAACAGTTAAACACTGTATTTTATTACATATTGTTTTGTAAGTAACGTCTATTATATCCACATATCAAAACTGAGTTTTCTGATTAAAACCAACGATGCGTGACTAAAATACCAAAAAAGCGAATTTCAATCACGTGCAGCACAAAAAAAGGTGTTTGTCTCACAATTGGAAATATATTTGATCTGTATTGAGTACTTGATTAGAAAAACATTATGTCTGGCGAGAATGTGAGGCGATTTAATGTTTGCTATCTGAATCAAATTATGCCCTATACATTGCAATGAATTTTTACTACATTCTCTCTGTAAAAATTACGTTAGTTTAATAGCCACTCCGTTTTTTATTTCAATCAGTCTGTCTTCTCAATTACGACATTGTTTCAAATCATATTGCTGTTAAAGATTAGAAATCTGTACACTAGCTATTAGACATATAAAACATTTTCAATTGATAATATAAGATAACACCTGCTATTAACACATGTAAAATGGCCTTTTTTGATAGTTTGACTTTTATCTAATTGCACTGTGTAGGAAGTCTTGCACGAATAATTGGCATGACATGGAGCCACAAGTTTATAGAACAGGACTAAAAATCAAATAGCTTTATGTTTGAAGGTTTATTTTGAAGTCGGTATCAAGTTGCTATTGCCCGTTTAAAAAACATACAAATAAGTTTCCGTTTCAGTGTTTACCGGTAGGTTCGAAATTTTTTGATTAACAGATCACTGTTTCTAAAATATTATCAGGTGTTACCTTTCATTGATAAAGTTATAAAGTTGTCATACTATCTGCAAATCAAAATGATCAGTAAGAATTTTTTCTCAATTTTCATTTTTTTTTCTTTTTTCGTTGATACTTTTCTTAATGATTTCTTTGACATAAAGGTGACCAGTTAGAAATTATTTAAAGCGTTCAGTCAAAAGTAAAATGGAGGTAACAAAAGGAAAGAATCCATTTAGATATCCTCTTCCCATAAAAAATTATACCGTATGCATAAATTATTATTTTGATATTTTTAAAGACATAATACAAGTATTTTTTTTAAAATTTGACTTGAACATTACAACTTTTTTAAAACGGTATTACCTTATCAAAGACGCATTTGTCAGCCTTGAAAAGAATTTGTTTCTGAAATATCCACAAACAATCCGGGTCGTCCGGCAGTAGAATCACAAAATGAAATCATTCAGATAATGCGCAGCAATTATTGGCGCTTGTAATAATATCCGTGTTGTAAGAGCTCGAGGGCCAAGTATTTTAAACTATATGTATTGTTTTCTTTCCAGTAAATTGACTATCAAGAACAATTATTTTTGCATACGTCATAGAAATACATTTTTTAAGAAATAATTTACATTTCATTGTCGTCAAGATATTGTGGTTAAATACTGTTGAACCTTAGTTTGTTAAATCCATATATCGGGAAGTATGCTTTAATCGAGACTGTCATTTACAGGAAGCAAATTTCAAGGGTCACTAAACCAAATTTCATTTTATTATTACTCGTGACATATATCCATCCTCTTAACACAATTGTGGCTTTGTAAGTCTTACTTTACCCTTTGACTTTCAAAATACTTATACAGTATATACATGTTAAATAATAAAAATCATTAGCATAATTTTGTTTTCATGAATACTCTCCGATTTTCAAGTATCGTTGGTTTTCTCAGAAAAATACTTCATCAGATCTTCAAATACAAAGTGAAATCTCTCAGACCTTTAATTACTCTCTTGCTTTAAAGAGTTTCTCTTACAACGACGAATGAGTAATAAAATAATATACTTCAGCTTTTCTTAGTGCGATACTTCCGAAAATGCAGCTATTTTTTTAAGTTTAGCAAATAATGTTTCTGATCTAAAATAGAAATATATACACTGTCTTTGGCAGTTTAAATAAACTAATTGTCCTAAAAATATTGAATACCATAATTATATATTACAGCTCGTGACTAGTACACAAGATTATGTCATAAATATCACCGCGCGAAAAGAATCAAGATTGGGGAACATCGCCAGGCTTTCTTTACATACTCATGTAATGAATGTGCACAAAAATATCCATATTTATGTAATAAATAGCAAAAGAGATATCACCCTTTGAGCATATTTAAGAATCATCTTATTTCCAAGACATATATAAACATACAATTAAAATATTGTGTTATTATGACAGCATTTTCCTACAGCAGCACGCACCTGCTGGTGTTTACTTATTTCATGAAAATCTTGAAAATATATTAAAAAGTAAAATATTGTGAAATTAACAAAAAAAAAAAAAAATTTACATATTGCAAACGGCACTAGCAACCCATGTAAATAACCAAAAAGAAGTCAAAATATGCAAATATAGCCCTTTAGTGCTGCAAATCAGCCTATTTTACTAGCCTATTTAGAGGGGTAAGTAATCTATGTCAGCCAACAGCAAGTTTCATATACCAAAATGTTCGTCTGGATCTGTAGTTTCTGGAATGGATATTCATTTGTCCAAAACCCCTATATCAAGCTAAGATATCCAAGATGGGGTCAAAAGAAAGGCCGCCAAAACCCCAAAAAACTAGTATAAATTGGCTTTTTTTTAAATTTTTTTTAGTTTTTTTAAAAACAAAATAGTTTATAATTTTTTTAACTTAAGCGAACTATATCGCCATAAGTGTAATGTGTTTTATTGAGCTTTAAATTCATATACAAATGTGGTTTTTTTTGATTTAAATTCATATACAAAGTGGTGGGGTATTACGAACGGGGAGTCAACTTTAAATTAAATACTTTTTAGTTTTATATTATAATAGTGATATTAAAAAGATTAACAATTTTATTTAATTGGTTAGTGATGAGACATCTTACCTTTCATAGAAAATGCCCTGCATGTGTGTCTAAATGTTGATATATCTCTTTTATTTGTTTTATGCACACAATAAGGAACTAATTTACTGACCTGCGGTATTTGCGTTGACCTTGTGCTTGCCTTTTGTTAAGGATTTGTTTGCAAGGTTGTTTCTCCTTAGCCATAAACATTCATTGTTAGTCTTCAAATGTGATTTTGATTATACTTGCAGGTCACTGTTCAAGACCCATAAGCTAAGCATTTATAAGGAAATAATAATATCTATTTATTAACTTACAGAATTTTTCGGACAAGATTAATCTCCACAACCATCATTATTGTAGGTTACTTCCCTTTATCATGTTTTTATTTCAAGGAGTTATACTACTTTATGAATAAGAATTTCTTTATTATGCAGGCTGTTGATTTTAAATAATCGAGCGTGCTGTCTGACATGCAGCTCTTGTTTTAAGGCATTGGCTTAACATATGATAATCTACCATTGAACCACATATGGAGTTTTGTCATTTTTGATGACGGATATAATATATACATTAAAATGTAAAATGTAATTTGCTAGAACATTTAAAATGGGTAGGTTATTCAGTTTACAGTAAGAGACTTTTCTGCTAGACTGGATCTGAAGTATGAATAAAATATTATATAAATATAAATATAAATATATATATATATATATATATATATATATATATATATATATATATATATATATATATATTGAGCGAATTGAAAATATATATAATTTTCTTTTTAGCTTTTCGACGATTAAGGACAACTATCCTAGTCGCCCGAGCGTCGGCGTTAAAGTTTGCGTACCATCTCAAAGTCAATTGACATATGATATTGGAACTTGCACGCTTGTTTACCATCATGCCCTCCACTTGAACACTTTATGAGGTCTATCAAGCATTTTGACAGAATTATGCCCCTTTTTTCAACTTTGAATTTACAGTACCACCTCAGATAATTTCAAAATCCCACCGACATATCGCTTTAAGACCTTGCACACTTGTTCACCACCATAATTTCAACCTGTGTACAGATCGAGGAGGTCACTGTATCAAGCTTTTCTACAATATTATATTATATTTTTTTACTATCAAGCACTGAGAATAGTCGAGCACGCTGTACTACTGACAGCTCCTGTGTATGATTTTGAGCATTTTGTTTCAAGTTTGTTGTTAACTCTGCAACATTTTTCAATTATGTTGTGTTGAACTTTCCCTATTTTATCGTCACATCAGCGTTGTTTGTGCCGTGTGGAGGCTGTAAAAAGTAGCCCCGTACATTTAATCAGAGATGATATATTTCCGATCCTTAAACATAATTGTTGTGCTTGTGGTAATTTAGTTATTTCTATTTGGCTTTTTTCTTGTTGGGTGGTTCCAGTATTCCTCACTTGAATAATGTTGAATCACCCATAGGATATGTGGCCTGCTTTTTAAATTTGTCTTTTGACGTATTATCTGTGATACGCAGGCTTCATAACCTCTGATCCCCTTTCAAAATTCCATTTTATTTAGTTACGCCCATTTTTTTCTCGTTTAGGGCACACGCATTTTCTTACTTGGGACCATATGCCGCTTATCATGGAATGGCACTAACGTGTCACATTGAAGGTACCATGATAACCGCCATATGAACACATCTGCGGATGTTTCAAAATTCAAAATTGTACCAATTCATTATAAATGTTGAATTCTGCTTAAGCCGGTGCTAGGGGGCGTGGAAGGTAGTTTGCACTTTACAGTACCATCCATGAACAGGCTCAATCAAACCGAGCCTGCAGCATTTTCAATTATGTTGTGTTGGACTTTCTCTAGGGATTCTTGCTTTTCTCTATTTCATGGGAGGAATTAAGAAGAGCTTTCGCTTGGACGAAAATAGCTAATCTTTTCCCTGTCGGGTACTTGATAGTAATACTATGTGCTAGGGGCGTAGAGTAACATGCACTTTCCAGTACCGTCCATGAACAGGCTCAATCAAACCGAGTCTGCAACAGCAGGTTAGCAGTGTTATATTAATAGGTCCTTCGGGATGGTGGTGTTTTGTGTCGGTAGTTTTCAATCCGGATCACGGCAGTAACCATATTAAATTTACCACAGCACAGTTCAGCCACCGAATCGTTCCTGGACAGGCTGTAAAGCAGTTTACCAGCCAGTTCTAGTTGCCCTCACTTTCGCAAGGAACTGAAACTTCTGTACATAGCAGAGCAGTGTACAGTGCGAATAACCGTAGAAACTATTTCATGATCAATCACAACGAAAATGACCTGCCCCGTCCGGGAATCAAACACGGGTTGCCCAATTCACAGTCCAACGCTCTACCTATTGAGCTAACCGGACGACTTGGTCTTTCGGAATCATTGACTGCAAAATAGATAAATAGAGAATCCCTAAAGAAACACCAACACGACAAAATTGAAAATGTTGCAGGCTCGGTTTGATTGAGCCTGTTCATGGACGGTACTGGAAAGTGCAAGTTACCGTCCACGCCCCCTAGCACCGGCTTAAGCAGAACTTATATATATAGTTGAGGATGGGATACTACTTAGTCGGTACTAAGAGACGTGAGATATGGTCTCTCATGAACAGACCCCATCAAACTGAGTCTGAATTATCAACTTTGCCATGTTTAATTGCTCTCAAAGGCTCTTCTCTTTTCCTGATTTTTACAATCATAATGTCAATGACATGTTAGTTTACTTTATTTACATTTATATTGTTACTAGAGGGATTTATGTTAAGTCTCTCTACTATTTTACAACCGGAAGCTATACGTTGCATTAAATAGCACTTACCGCTACCTGGATGATATCCTTAACATGAATAATCAAATTTATCATTTAATGATTAACGTGTCGTTGCCCTGTCCTTTTTATGTTTGGGGTCCACCTGGGCTCCTTGCCATTGGTTCTTGTTGCTGGGTCATATGGGGGTTGCGTTCATTGAACGCCGCCTTTCCTTGTTGATCTTGTTTTTCATATTTGATCAAGTGAAATCTTAAAAATATCATAGTGAACGTAAAATGAATAAAACAAACTTAATATTTTCAAATTTAAACATTTCTATCATTAACAATAAGATAGTAACTAAAATCTATGATAATTGGTTTTTTTTAAATAACGTTGTTTAACTGTTCACATGTACTTCATGCAACATCATATTGGGTATATATAGTTTTAAGTTAATTAGATTTGCCTGGCCCTGCTGTCGTGTGGATGATTCTAATGAACGCAATTTATTTATTACTGGCAAACTTCTTTCAAGCCGGTGCTATGGGGCGTGAGGGATGTTGCACGTATTCATTATCCCTCATGTACAGACTCAATCAAACCGAGTCTGCAATTCTCTTGTAATTTTGTTGTGATTAATGCTTCCGAGGGATCACTTGTTTCCAGAATTTTTTAATTCTTTAACAAGGCTATCGCTATCATAAATTACGTAAATATTTTACAAAGTCCTGTCGTCGTAATTCAGATATAGTTAAGATTTAATTGTACTTTAAAAACTCCTTTATGTCTTGTTATAAGCAGGCCTGATTTATGTGGAGATGACAGCTTATCTGTGGCATGCAGGCTTCATAACCTCTGATCCCCTTTCAAAGTTCCATGTAATTTAGTTCCGTTCATTGTTTTCTTGTTTTGGGCACACACATTCTTGTACTTGGGGACCATACGCCGCTTTTTATGGAATGACACTGACGTGTTCCATGATAACCACATTATAAGCGAGTTTGCGGTTGTTTCTAAATCCAAAAATTCACCATAACCATGATTAAATGTTGAATTCTGCTTAATTCGGTGCTAGGGGGCGTGTACTGTAGTTTGCACTTGACAGTGCCGTTCATGAACATTTTATTTATTTCGTCTAATGTAACCATAACAATTGTTAGAATTTTACTTGGCGTGGATTTCTTTTATTTACACTCTGTCATCATATAGGAACATACCGGTAGTGGTAATTGCAAGTTACCTACCATCCACACCCTCTAGCACTGGCTTAAAACCCCAGTCACACTAGAGCTTACGATTACTTGCGACCACCGGTGACTTGTAAAACTGACGATCATCAGCGATTGTCTGCGACCAAAACCATTTTTGCACAGATAAATTTACTTTTGCGAGTATCGTAAGACAAGTCATCATTGACAATCGCACGACAGGTCATAAGTAAACGTACGATGGTCTCAAGAATGCCTGGGATTACTTACGACTACCCGTGACATAACATGCGATCACCTACAACTTGTCGTACGACCATCTTGCATCACACGATTACTAAAGACTACTTAAGATTAGCAGTGACTAGTGGCAATTTGTAAAGACTGTCGTAAGATTGTCGCACTTCCGAACGACCATCGTGCGACAGCCTTAAGACCTTTTAAGATCACTAGCGACCTGTTTGATCGCAAGGAGGTTTTTGTGCAAGCTCAAAAACCTCTCTACGACTGAAATTGGTCGTTGGACCTATATAAGATAAACTGCGACTGTCAAAGATCACCGATGACCGTCGTAAGACGTTTTAAAGATTGTCCGCGACCAGAAGTCACTGGTGATCGTGAACTGGTCTTCACTGGTCGTAAGCTCTAATGTGACTGTGGCTTTAGCAGAATTCTCAATTTTACATTAACTGAAGTGAAGACACGTCCACAGATGTATTCATACGAAAGTGATCATGGTATCTTCAATGTAAAATATTCGTGCAATTTCACGACATACCACAAGAAATAAGAGAACAATGGGCGAAACTAAATTAAATGGATTTTTAGCTCACCTTGCACAAAGTGCAGGTGAGCTTTTAGGATGGCCAACCAAATGGCGTCCGTCGTCCGTCGTCCGTCCACATTTTAAATATTCTAAGGACATCTTCTATGATACCGCAAGGCCAATGTTAATGAAACTTGGCAGGAATACTCTTTGTATGAAGCTCTATCAAGATTGTTCAAAGAATTCCATTTCATGCAGAACTCTGGTTGCCATGGCAACCGAAAGAAAAATCTTTAAATATCTTCTTTTAAAGAACCGTAAGAGCTAGAGCTTAGATATTTGGCATGAAACATCTTCTAATGAGTGTCTACCAAGTTTGTTCAAATAAAAGCCCTAGGGTCAAAATTGGCCCCGCCCCAGGGGGGCATTGATTTTCCCTATATGCATATAGTAAAAACTTAAAAAATCTTCTTTTAAAGAACCCAAAGAGCTAGAGCTAAGATATTTGGCATGAAACATCTTCTAGTGAGTGTCTACCAAGTTTGTTCAAATAAAAGCCCTGGGGTCAAAATTGGCCCCGGCCCGGGGGGTCATTGATTTTCCCTATATGCATATAGTAAAAACTTAAAAAATCTTCTTTTAAAGAACTGTAAAAGCTAGAGCTTAGATATTTGGCATGAATCATCTTCTAGTGAATGTCTACCAAGTTTGTTCAAATAAAAGCCCTGGGGTCAAAATTGGCCCCGCCCCAGGGGGTCATTGATTTTCCCTATATGCATATAGTAAAAACTTAAAAAATCTTCTTTTAAAGAACCCAAAGAGCTAGAGCTAAGATATTTAGCATGAAACATCTTCTAATGAGTGTCTACCAAGTTTGTTCAAATAAAAGCCCTGAGGTCAAAATTGGCCCTGCCCCAGGGGGTCATAGATTTTCCCTATATGCATATAGTAAAAACTTAAAAAATCTTCTTTTAAAGAACTCAAAGAGCTAGAGCTAAGATATTTAGCATGAAACATGTTCTAATGGGTGTCTACCAAGTATGTTCAAATAAAAGCCCTGGGGTCAAAACTGGCCCCGCCCCGGGGGTCATTGATTTTCCTTATATGTGTATAGCAAAAACTTAAAAATCTTCTTTGAAAAAACCCAAATAGCTTGAGTTTAGATATTATACATGAAACATCTTTAAGTAAATATCTACAAAGTTTGTTCAAATAAAAGCCCGGGGGTCAAAACTGGCCCTGCCCCAGGGGTGTCATTGTTTTTAACTATATGTGTATAGTAAAAACTTAAAAAATCTTCTTTTAAAAAACCCAATGAGCTAGAACTTAGATGTTTAGCATGAAACATCTTCTTATGGGTGTCTACCAAGTCTGTTCAAATAAAAGCCCTTGGGTAAAAATTGGCCCGGGGGGGGGGGGGGGGGGGCTATATACAGGTGAGCGACCTCAGGGCCATCATGGCCCTCTTGTTATATAACGGGATCAAAGGTCAAAATATAATCTTTAAAAGCAGGTAACATATCCAAAGGCTTATTATACACTATATATCCAAAGGGTTATTATACGCTATTCAAAAAGAAATTCTAGAACCACACAACTCGAAAAGGTCAAATAGAAGGAATTAAAATAGCACAAACACAATTATACTGCCAAGAACGACATTATGTTTTATCCGACTACTATGCATGTTTAATGAAACCGAAGGTCAACAGAGTAATGATCTATGTAGATAAAATATCAAAATTTTTAAATGACTATTTTGTCAATTTAAGAAACTTTAAAAAATAAATTACATTTCATTTGACATAAAAAGGTGCGTAACATATAAATAAATGAGCAGAGGTTGTTTTGCATACATTGTACTTTTCAAATCCTTAGGTGAATTTCTTACAACAAAATCATGCTTATTAAATTGGTAACACATTTTTGAACAGATTTTTAGATCTGACAGGATACTTGTAATAGTATCACACTTTGAAAATGACCTTATATTCATTAACTTACGTAAATATTGTCATTCCATATAATCAGTATAATCGAGGGGTCATTTTTATTCATAGTGGGTGGGGTACGATTTGAACAATAATTCATTAAATAACCAGAAGAAAATTGTCATATTCCTGGTTTATTATGTTAATCAGTTACACGGACTGCACTAAAGAAGCTATAATTTGTCAGAAACACAAAATTTGGGGAAATAATTGATAGAACAAATAAGTACCAGTTACAACCTTACATTGAAAAACTATTTTAATGTACCGCCTCTCATTTTATATGTCTTACTGCATAATTACAAAGAAAGATTTCTTAAGATATGATATGAATGCATTAAAGCATTACTCTCATGAATACATTACAATGGTGGAATATCAAAATAAGTAATAAATATTTCTCTGTTTACATAAGACAAGAGTATCATAGCAAAAAACCCATAAGTTTAGCACTATTTTGCTTAATTACGTATAAAAAAAGCAAAAAGCAATCTGTTTTCTCAAATAAAATTAAATCTCTTCTTACAAAACGCTTTAAATGATATCTTCCATGCAGAAATTTCACTTGAAATACAAAAGCAGAAACAAATATGAGCAAATATTAATATTCTAGAATATTTAGGGATTTGGCGGCCATCTTTGACGCCATCTTGGATTTTTAAGCTACGCATCGGCATTGAACCAAATGAATATTCATTCCGGAAACTACAGACCAAGACGAACAATTTGGTATATAAAACTTGCTGTTGGCTGACATAGACCACTTCGGTGTCATTTTACCCTATGAATTTGCAGCACTATTGTTGTGTTACTAACGAAGTAGAACTATGTTGAAAAAATACCGCATAATCGGTCATTAGTTTCACATAGCAAGAGCATCATTACTTTAAAATCTCAGTAAATTTTTCTCAAATGTGATTTTCTTGAAATATTTTGGCTCATCTGGAGGCATGCAGTTTGCATTCACGAAATAATAAATATACAATAAATAATTAAATAATTATTTTACGATATTACTGGCACTAATCTGAATGTTCGGTCAAGCGTCGGTAGTATTCGTCTTCTTTATGAGAATTATTGCTCATGAACGTCATTAATGTAAAAAATCATAAACGTTTACATAAAATGTAGCACACTTGAACATGTTGATGTTTTATCACGTCGTGGTATGATCATATAAATGTATAGCACATTCAAGTTAAAAGAACTAATGCAACAGGTGCTATTTTGTACATTTTGACTTCCGTGTTGTTTTTTTTTGTTTTTGTTTTTTGTGATTTAAATGGATTGTAAGTGCCGTATGCAACGTGTAATGTACTTCCTTTGTTCATGTCAGAATTTTAATTTTAAGTCCATGTTCCAAATCATTATGAAAATAAACCTGGATAATTATTAAAACATGCTGCTTTAACGATGTCATGTCATTATGTTTAATGATGTTATTTCAAGGAAATTATGGCAGTCATATATACATGTACATATACGTATACTACTTTAATTAAAAATAGCTCATTTAGAATCACTCAATTTTCATTCAGTGTTTACCCGATTTTCACCCGATTCCCGCTTCTTTCAACAATTTAAGATGCCATATACTCAGAGCCACCTGTGCCCAAAACTGGCATTTTCAGTGAACAGCAATTATTGAACAAGACAAACATATTTCGTAACATTTCTTCCTTAATTTTATATAAAACAGAGCGCGATTTCAACCATGTCAACAACTTCAAGCGTCGAACACACACACACACACACACACACACCCATAACACAAAACAATTTCCTCTTAATTATACCCTCTTGTATTGAGTGTCCATTATATTAAACAATGATATCCACGTGATGTGATATATATCTTCCCTATCCTAATTAAATTAAAGTGGTCATTCTAATTTATACGACATGTAACAATGAATACAGACAACTACTTGGAAAACATCTTGACACTATAAACAAGTTTGCTTCTTTAAAAATATGCTTGCGAGAAGTCTTTTTGCATCTGTTGAAGATATGCTTACTTGTTCATACGATCGAAGAACTTCTGATTGGTTCAATTGCATCTGCGAACAATAGCAACATATCGGCTTTTTCCGTCAGTTTCCGGATATGCTAAAATAAGCAAAAAGGTGTTCGACGAGGTGTTCCGAAGTTAAAGGAGTAGATTGGCGCGCAACCCACTTGAGCGACCTGAATGAACATTGCGCGACCTATTTAAAGTGCGGACATGCCTTAACAATGTTCAAAATGGCGCACAAGTGGTTCAGGTATACAGACTGTTGTGCAATACAAACATAAGTACAAAAATACATAAATGTACTAAATTACTCAATAGCATAACTATTTCTTCAATAATGCAACTAAGTGCAACATGTACTTGCATATGGTAAATATATTTGTACTGTTTGTGCTATACAAGATTGATACATTTACTTTTGATTGACAATTCTTTAAACTTATTAACAGCTGAAAAGTAAACTGAAAAAATCCCTTTCCAAGTCATCTGTATGTGATAGATAAAGCAGTAAGGAATTTCATTCATAACATCAACAGCATCGGAGATGCTCTAAGGATATAAATAGTACATGTACTTTAAGTTTGCATGACCTGTTATTAGGCGACTAATAAAGGCCCGTAAGGCATCGTGGACTCGAGGGCCATTAATTAGCGTCTTTAATACCTATGTCCGAAATACGGCGTATAGACATCGCCGCTTATCTTGGTTGCCGTCCTTTCTAAGAAACGGAAAATTGTGAAAAAAATCTGTCATTCAGTTTAACACTCCGATTAACTTAGAAAACATTACAACCCAAAATAAATATTAGATATGAAATAGATAAGATAATAAACCTAATTTGATACGCAAAAATGGATGCCGCCTGCAATCATCCTCAACACTTGTGTCTAATGACCACTCCAATAATGTGACTATTGTTTAATTGTTTTATGAAAGTGTTAAGTGTTGCAATGACAATAAATCAAATGTCATTTGAATAGATGAAATTATGTCAACTCATAATTTGCCATGAAATTCTCTTTCTTATGGTACTTAAATACGATTGAGCGAGTGTTTTGTCAGGCGGTCAAGGTTACCTTAACAAGTTTATCATCGGAGTTGTTACTTAAAATGAGTTTAACTGCGGAATAAAGTCATCATATCTAAAGTGGAATATTCTTATCATTCTAGTGATCAAAAATATGCTTCAAAGAACACGATACACAATATATATTTAAGGAAATTTACGGAAACATAAATTAATACGAAGACCACAAAGAAAAGTCGGGAAAGCTATGTTAACAACACTACAAACGACACGTACAGGTCTTATGTCACGCAATCAAAACCCAGACATTCACTAATAAGCATACACTATTACAACGATTTGACAGAGTATATTTCAAATTAGAACGCAAAATATCTACAAATTAGAATATACGCTTCATATCTAAACATTAAACAATAGTAATTGTTTGAAACGTTTGCTTTGTCATGTAAGTTGGTGTTGTATAAAACAGTTAGCACGTTCGATTCTTAAATCATTTAACATCTTTCATACAATTCTCTCTTTTTGATTATTATTTTTAAATATCATAATGATATTGATAACCACATCGTTGAATATAAATTAACAGGATTAACCTTAAAAGCAGAATACAAAACTTTGCGATCAAATCATCCATCGCAATTGTTCATCATTCGCTGTATAGCCAAATTTATGGTAGAAGCTATTTTTAACAGTATTACTCAAAATGTGTGTACACCAGACATGGAATATGCTGGCATGGTGTAAATACAAGTCTGCGAGTGTCAAACAGACTTGAATAGTCAAAAAACTGAATGAGCCAAAAACGAACTAAGCGTACTTGACCGTGTTGCGCTGTATTTCTTTATAGAGATATTTGAATGTATATTGTTGTTTGAACATGCTGCATGCTAAATATCAATCTATGTTTCACATATTCTGTACACTGACCATATTATCAGTATACAATTGATATGTCTAGAAATAGGGGCCTACAGATATGAGCCGCGTCACGACAAAACCAAAGTAATGCGTTTGCGACCAGCATGGATTCAGACCAGCCTGCGCATCCTCGCAGTCTGATCAGGATCCATGCTGTTCGCTTACAAACTCTATAACAAGTCGAGAAACTGATAGCGAACAGCATGGATCATGATCAGACTGTGCGGATGCGCAGACTGGTCTGGATCCATGCTGGTCGCAAACCCATTATGTTGGTTTTGTTGTGACGCGGCTCATATTACATCCATTTAAAGCTAATTCTGACAAGTGTCTGAAAAATGAAAGATCGAATAATTAATTTCCTGAAAACTGCACAGTGCTCATTGGAAAAGCACGCGTCATATCCTTAAGAAATATTAGCTTCAACTTTATGATTACGTCTTGTGACCTCTATGTTGGAAATGTCATGTCGCGGCTCATATATATGCATTTTTTTTCTTTATATAATGTACAAGAGCTTTGACACCAATATACTAGTATTCTATTACGATGTCAAGTATATAAAAACAAACTATATTTATCTCTAGATAAGTGTTTTGTTTACAATGCACAGTTTCACAAAAATTTCTTTAATATTAAAGCGACATAATGCTCATTCATATGTTTATTGCGGGTGCACAAGTCAAAGTCCAAATAACTTTTTCCATAGTTTTTAGTTGGGACGTAGTCCCAACTAGTGCACTTACAAACCCGAAATTTCCAACCATACAGGGTAACGCCCACTGCTGTGACGTTTCATCGCCACTCTATATGCTATATTGTATTCTAACATATCAAGCTAAGCTGAATTCATAGTGATCACCCGACCATGACCGACGCATAACCGCCGCGAGTGAAAAATAGTGCTCTGAATTTCTGAAAACTTCGATTTATTGCGAACAGAAGAGGAGACAAGAAATTTATTTTTTGAAAATAATGTGCAATTTAGCTTGAATTACGGTATTAGAAACGTAGCGGATATAATTTGAAAGGTCACATAATTCTATGAATGGGATAGTAAATTAATGGAAGTGGCTAGCCGTACGGGCCCGTACGGCTAGCCAAAAGTTCTAGCCGTACGTGAGTCACGTACGACTAGCCAGGACACACTGTACTGGCTAGCCGTACGGCACTTTTCAAAAATATATGGAAGGCGAAAGTGCATATGTTAATTATGACTTTAAGCGAGTATTTTTAGTCAAGAATGTTTACTTTTTAGAGATTAATCGACGTGTTTGGCTACAGTTAAGAAATTACTTTGTCATCTCAAGACTTCGAGAAAATAGCGTTTGGTTGCAGTTGAATAACACTCAATTGAAATAGTTTACAAAATTTGATAATAATCCTTCTTTTGTTTCATTGTTTAATTTTTAAATTGAAAAAAAAAACCGAAATAATTTGTTGTTGGGCTGCGGGAAATTGCGCAGCAATAATCGACCAACGGTTTATTAGAAGTTTGTGTCATTCAGTCCATCATTTAAGAAAAGTTTGCATTATAATTTTTCCTTTTAACATTTTATTGAATATTTGTGTTATTATTTATTTGATTTATTCCCTCCGATCGATTATTTTATTCGATCCATGTGCTTAATTAAACAGAGTTTAAACAATGTCATCTTTCTAATACAAATCATAAAGCATGAAAATAAGGGACGTTGTTGATAACTTGGCAACATTTGACACTTAAGATTCTTACATTAAGTAATTATACAACGCTTACTCGTATTTCATTTTTTGTGCAAGAATTGCGGAGCGATCTTTAAAAGTGAACACAACTAGAACAAATGCGGAGATTTGATTTTAAAATCGTTGTTTAATAACACCAAATAACATATGGCGATTTTCGACATTCCATATAATTTTGAAGTGGCCGTACGGCTAGCCAATTACAGTGTGTCCGTTGCTAGTCTTACGTGACTCACGTACGCTAGAACTTTATGGCTGGGCCGTACGGCCTTGTTTGTACGGGAGCCCACTTCCCAAATTAATTTGGGTCAATAGTTGCGTTGACGGCTTTTGCATTAGTTTAACTTCAGCTCATCCGCAGTTATCATCACATTTTTTTGTATTATATTCGCCAGAAATTTTTTGAAAAAAAGATACATTATATTATCGGATAAAATTTGTAGTGTTATTTAATTGCAAACAGTCGGATATTGAAATAGAATTATAGCCAGAGGCATGTTAGATAATCTATTCGTCTACCTGAATTAGCGCGATAATTTGGTTTAAATGAATCCAGAGACAACTTCCGGTATATTTTTTGACCTACTTTCACGAGCATAATTATCAGCCTGTTAGCTCACTAAGGATAAGTTAGTAGAAGGAAAATATGTTATGAATTGATGAATAATAATAAGTATTAAGTTTTATATATTGATGCCAATTTGTTTCCTGAGGAGACTACTAAACTTTCGCGTAAATAATTTCGATAATTTGGAGATCTCGAGTCTTTCGTACCCAAGACATTTCGATCATACTTAGACTGCAAATCGACAGATTTTACAAAAATTGATATTAACACAGGTTCTGGCCTTTTATCAGGAAAACCAGGATTCGGTTGCTAAGCAATTTTGGCCCTTTAACGGCCGTTAGTCTCTACAAGTGGGAGACATGTCTTGGAAATCAGAAATAATTTTCATTTTGACTTTTATATATTATAGTATTTCTATTTAAAGTCTAAGCCATTTCCCATTTGGTATCTTTTTTAGCAATTTGAAATAATTATATCTGGGGAAAAAACCGAAGTGCCCTAATATGTATGCTATAAGGTCTTCTGTAACACAAGATTAGTGTATCTAAACATTTCATCAAATGGTTTACATTTATCTGGAAAAAATATTTCAGTTCCATCATGACAAAATACCTCATGAGCCCTTAAATTGAATTACATTTTTTTAATGTATGGTAAATTCCATTTTCATGGTTGAATTTTTCTCTGTTCTCATTAATCTAAGCTATAGTTCATTTGGCCAAGGTTGTTTTGAAAGTTGAAAAAGATCATTGCCCGCTTTGATGATTGTTCTGACTGGAAATGAATATGTTCAGGCACTTAAAGTGATTTGGAACCCCAGACTCTTGGATTACGAAGGCGACACAAACCCATGTGCGAGAATGTCACACAACAGCAAGACTTTGGATGATCTATACCTGTTCTCAATACATGGTTGAAGAAAGTATCAGTGTTTTAAATTAGACATTTTATAATATGATATTAACATTCTTGACCACTACTGTATATTCAATTTTTTTCACAGAGTTCTGACATGTAAAAAATGAGTCATAATAAAATGATGGGAACATTTTCTATTTTGTGGTATGCTGTAGGAGTATATGAGAAATATTAATAATTTTTATTATCATAAATTTTTCAATTTAATTATGTCATTACATGCTGTACACAGTTCATTTATTGTGTAACATATATATACATTGTTATGGAACAATTATACATTGTATATAACAGCACTAGAGGAGTTACTATTAGATGAATTTGAAAATAATCTCTAATTGATATTGTTCAGGGAAATAAAAAGTCAGGTTTACTTTATATTCACTTGGAAGGCTGGGTACATGTAGCTAAAAAGTAACAGGATAAGATTAAACAACGACTTAGAAGATTATTACAACCAACACTTATATATATTTAATGTATATTTCACAAACCAAACTGTTTTCCAAAAAATAATTGAAAACACATATTGACCTATAGTCATAGATTGACAGAACAGTGCGTGTGGGGCGGGCGATCCGTGTTTCCTGGACACATTTTTAGTTTCAATTATATACAATTAGAATTTTTTAAAACGGCATCCTTTCTAACCGGTGGACAGATATATATAATATAAACTTACGGGTATGAACAATCTTTCAGGTGTAGATTGGTAGTAAAGTGGAAGAATTTTGCTTGTGACAAATTTACATGCATTATGGCCCTATTGTGATTCTTTTCTGATTCCTATATACTATGTAGTAAATTTATGTTGAATTTGCAATCTCTTAACGGATGGCAGAATTTTTGCTTGAAACTTCCAGGGTATGAACAACTTATTGTAGGATGGTAGTAAAGAAAGAAATTTTGCTGCAACAGTTAACAGATTATGAGCCTTTTTTGGTGTTTATACTATACTTGGTGAGAAATTTTGTGAAGCAAACTTTCTTAAACGATGGTGCAGATTTTGCTTAAACTTCAGGGCATGAACAACCTTAATGTGTAGGATGGTAGTTAAAGGAAGGAATTTTTGTGCTAGACCAAATTTTAAGAATTTATGGGCCCTTTTTTGATATTTTGTAGTTTTCAATTGTTGGCACATTGTCCAAAAAATATTTGACCTTATAGTCAGTAGGATTGACCACAGTGGCTTATGGATGGAGGCACATTCCCTCGTGTCCTTGGAACTTTGTGCTATTTTGCTTTCTTAGTTTGTTGGCCTTTATTGCTAAGAGCATTTATTTAAGCATGTTTTTAATAGTTGAGAAATTCTTTGAACATTCAGAGGGTTATCAGAACACCATATTGCTTTTATTGGTTATAGCCATAGTATGATACCTTTAAATGTATGCCCGTCGAACAAATTAATGTATACTGTCTGGATTAATTGTTATACAACACCAGTCTCTCACAACGCCCGTACTCGTCTCACCAAAATATGATGGGTCTAAGATAAACGTCTGACATAGAGAAAGAGTTACTTGCGTTGTAGGGCTGACAAATTAGTTGATTAATAAAAAACACAGATAGAGAATATATTGCTTTATTGCTCATTGTTTCAGAGTTTAATAATTTGCGGAAGTGAAATCTTGATAGATTCTTACTGGTGTTACTATGTATTTCCAAATATTCAAAAACTACTTTTCAATTAGTATCTTTAGATTTTAACTAACAATGTAGATAGAAAATAGGGAGGCGTTGTTGACGATCAATTCCTCAATATCGGTCTCATGTCCGGATACGGGGATGGTTTTGACGATCTTGTTTTGGATAAAATGATGTAAATAGGCCTATCAACCTCTATACCGGGGAGTATAGGAAAATAGGTTTATTTTTTTCAATGGTGCCTTGGATTTCCGTCGTATGTTCATTCACTGTCAGGTGTTAACGCCCCATGTAAAGTGTGGTTCTCATGCTTAGGAGTGGTTTCACAACGGGGTCGATAGCCGGTGGTCCAAGTGTTACTGGTCTGCAAATAGTTGTCATGAAAAAATCACAAAAAGGAATTCTAGTATTACTATGAGTATTTATTAATGAATTTATATTTACATAATATATTTATGAATTTAGTATATTTTGTAAGTTCGACTTTGTTGCCTATTACACACACAAAGTTAGGTGCTCTATGCATTACTCAAATAGTAAGAAGAGACAATAAGTACAGCATTTTTTTTTGCAAATATTCACTTCATATAATTTTTTTGCTTTTTTTTAAGGGTGGGAATGTTGTCACTGTCAAGCGAATGAAGATAGATCAACACTCGTGGGGAATTCTTCAGTTTCCGATTAGTGTCATACTGTATAGCACTTAACCTTTGAGCTAGTTGAGTAGTTTTTAGGGAGGGCTAGTTTGATTGACATCCCCTGTCAATAGTAAAGGCCAGTCATGAACATTGGATTGAAGAGAATGTCTTTAATAAATCTTCTGTGGATTTCTCCCTCCGTTTAACCCATCATTAGGTCTACTTATAGTACAGTGCCGGATAATGTAGGAATGGTTTACTTCGGACGGCAGACTTGTCAATTATGTTTTTTTAGCTGTTAGTGTTAGTCGACGGGACAGTTTGTGAACGTAAAAGACATCGCAAGTTTGGACTTATACAAGTGACTTAAGAAGTATGTCGAAATCTTAACATTTATTCGTTTGATTTTGTTAGAAATTTGACAGAATTCACTTTGTTTACACGCATCGCGTTGACGTTCGAACAGCGATGAATGACATTTCAGCTGAACAGTTTTTAGTGAAACTTGATTACTATTTTGGAGCATTTTGTTAGGATTTCGATGAAGTAAAATGTTTATTGATAGGATAATTTATTACTAGAGACAACACAAAAATAAATGTGATCTTGGTTATTTTTTATGAGCGGTCCGACAGTCTCTTGTTTGTTTTGCATTGATATTTTTTGTGTGTCGTTAGGGATCCCTTTTATCTTAATAAATATTATAGTATTTTCTCGAACGATATATGGGTAAATGTGGTAATAGTGCCTGTGGTTTTTCATGTATCTTTAGCTGCTGGTGTATGATAAGTAGATAAACGAGATTGAAACTTTGATAATAATTGTTGGTCTATAAAGATTCCCTTATATTTCATTTAAGAAGGAACTAAAGGGACTCACTGTACCCATTTCTGTATGGTCCAATCTGAGAGCTGAAATTTTGCTAGTAACTTAATGGTACAAAAGTAAGGTTATATACTGGTATCTAATATAGAACTATAAGAAGACTGTAGATGTTGATTATTAATTTATGCTCCTGAAGGGAGGAGAATATAGTTGGCGTTCTTAACCATCTGTCGGGTATGGATCAAGTATATTATGGATAAATTCTGTGTTTCAGTCCATACAGACTTGTACTTTTGGGGAAAGGTTGCTCATGGAGAATTATTGTTTTAATGGTTGTGTCTTTGAGATTTTAGTTAGATAAAGGAAAAAACATAGTCTGAACTTAGGAAGACATTTGTCCTTCACATTCTTGTCTGAAAAGTTATGAAGTATAAACTAGATATAGGTATTTGAAGGATTTTATTGTAAAACTTCACCCAAGTGATAGGAGACTTCTTAGAGGAGTGGCAATGCTCAAGACACATACTCTACCGTTGCTTCATGTTTTTTAATTATTTCCTGTTAAGTTCTAAAAATGTTATTTTCAAGCTATCTTGAATCTAATCAACTGACACGACTCGAACTTTTCCAATGTGGTCAGAAGACCAGACTCCATTCTTAGCTTTTTAGCGCACCTGTCACAATGTAGACAGGGTCGGAGCTTTTGTGATCTCCATTTTCGTTCCTGGGGCCGTAAACTTTTAACTTTAATGACATCTCTCATAACACCCTAAGCTAATTTCATCCAACTTTCACAGAATGTTCCTTTGTTTTCTAGTCACCTTTTGAAAACTTGTGCATGAGAAATTATAATTCCGATCCTGAACTCCCGCGTTGCCAATGGCTTGGACCGGAAAGAAAAAAAACTTTAAATATCATCTTTTTAAAAAACCCTAAGAGCTAGAGCTTAGGATATTTGGCTTGAAACATCCTTTAGTGGTGATCTTACAAGTTGTTTAAATAAAAGCCCTGGGGTCAAAATTGGCCCCCCCCCGGTGGGGGGCCCCAGGGTCCATTTTGATTTGTACCTTGTGCACTATAGGTAAAAACCTTTTATAAAATCTTCTTTTAAAGAACCCAAAGAGCTAGAGGCGTAAGATAATTTAAGCATGAACATCATCTGAATGAGGATGATGTTTACCAAGTTCTGGTTTCAATAAAGGCCTCCTAGGGTCAAATTTTGGGTCGTAGCCCCAGGTGACGGTACATGTAATTTTCTGTTTAAAATGCCAATATAGTAAAACCTTTATAACCAATCTTCTTTTAAGTAACTGAACAAGCAGCTAGAGCCTAAGATTTTTTAGATGAACATATCTATCTAGTGAGTGTTTACAAAGATTGTTTAATAATAAAGCCTGTGGGTTTCAAAATTGGTCTGCCTCAGGTGGGTTCATTGAATGTTTACTTTAATGCAAATAGTGTAATACTTAGAAAAATCTGTCTTTTTGAAGAACCCAAAGGTGCTAGAAGCTTAGGTATATTTAGCATGAAATTTTACTGGGTCTACCAAGTTTGTTCAATAAAAGCCCCGGGTCAATAATTGTGCGACATGCCCCAAGCAGGGATCATGTGATTTGCCTATATGCATATAGTAAAACTTCAAAAAATCTTATCTTATGACAAAGAACCTCAAGTTAGGTAGTGCACGGTTTGATAGTTATAAAATTGTGAAAACATCTTTCTATTTCGGACGTGTTTAACAAGGCTAGTTTGATTCCAAATAAGCCTGTGGTCTAAAAACCTGGCCCTTGCTTCCAGGTTGTTGTAATTGGTTACTTTAGCCACGTAGATGTGTTACGTTTAAAAAATAAACAATTCCTTCTAAAAAAACACCAATAAGGATAGAGCTTTGTAATGTTTAGCATGAATCATCTTCTCTATGGATGTCTTTTCCCATACGTTACAAATTAAAAGCCACTTGGTTATAACATGGCCGCTGCAGGGTGGGGAAAAACGGGAGTCCAAAATTACCTGATATATAATAGTGGCAACTCAGAGCCATCGATGCCCCTCTTATTTATTATCTACCTTATTATACCTGGACAGTTAAACGTATGCTTGTCCAGAGGAAATTATCTGGAAAGATGTTGATGAACATTTCTGCATCTAAAACCTTTTTACACTAGTTCGAAAATAATCAAGTGAAAGAAATGTTTTTTCAAATAATCCTCCTAATTTGTAGCTCTGTAGATCGCCTTGATAAAAGGTGACATATAGGGGATTAACTTGTCAGGCGTTTGGTGTCGGCGTCCGGTTGTCGGCGTCCCCAAGGCTTGTCCGGAGTACATGTAACTCAGCACGTCACATATATAAGTTTCGTCGAATTGATTCAAACTGGCTCGTGGCAGTGGCACTTCGCTTTAACCCGAAGTGCACGTGCACAAGGACCCCGCCTGATTTACTCTGCTAGTTCTCTGATTTATTTGATTTATAGTTGCCTCCTTTTTCGTTAAATATTTCATAAACTTTTAATAGATATTTAATTTCGTCCGGGCCATTTCTACTCTCAAACTAAAAAACGCTCATGGAACATGATATTGACTTTCTATCAGGATGATATGATTATTTATAAGAAAAGTGCGTTGCACAAGCATACTCTCGTCTCTCGTCTAATTTTGTATTATTGCCCCTTTGATTAACGTTTTCCATCTCTCTATTTTGCTTCGAGGCCAATTTCTTCTAGAATAACCATGGATCTTAAACATAGGTACTCGTAGGTCTCATGTAGATAGAAGTGCAGTGCATCTCTCCTGGTTACGTCTATCATTTCTATATTTTTTAGATTTATTCTCCTTTTGTTACATTTTATAACTTGTAATTGTTGTACCGGGCACATTTTACTCCTGAAGTTATTATGAAACTATGGACTTGATGCCTCAATACGAATGTAGTAGCTCTCTTAGAGTTGGTGCAAGTGCACAAAGAATACTGCTCACTCTGCATTCTTTCTTATTTGAGTTACTCTGTCCCATGTTGTCTCAGTTTTCTTCTCCTTGTACTTTCTGTCCTGGTCATTTCGCTCAATATGGATAGGCTGTGTTGTGAGACCGTTTGTAGTCAGAATTTATAGTCTTCTTTGATAAGAAGTACAGTGTTCGAAGAGACTGCTTGCTCTGCACTTATTTATTTTTTTAGTTAATTCCTTGGTGTGTATTTTTTCGATATTTCATTTTTGTCCTGGCCCATTTACTGTGTGTGTTAGTGTGGAGCTGTTGATTGTTCACAAGCGACACATTCCGGGCGGATGTTCTATGTTTTCTATTTCTTTAATTTTACAATTATATCTCTTAAATGACAGTACAACAACGTTTAAAATAATGGTTGTCTGGAGTAAAGTATTTTCGATGATATTACACACTCAAACTAATGACCAGTTGTAGAGACTAGATGAGCAGAATCTTGTGTCAAATTAACTGATATTGTTGGTGTACATTCATTAGTTTTTTTTTATCTCCGTATATATTTCATATACTGTTAGAGAGGGGATGTAAAATATTGAAGGAATCTGTTGAAGCTCTTATAAACGATTATACAATGAAAGAGATTAGCATGAGAATTGCAGGTAAACAAGCCATTAATAAAAATTCTAATGACATCGGTGCACTATTCATATAATGTGCTGCAAAAAATATTGACCATTTGAGGTGTTCTACTCGATACTGATACAGAAAAAATTCTTGATATACTATCACAATTGGATTACATTTTTTCATAGCTTGCTCCCGTTTATGAATTTGTTCATGTGTTAAAATAGCTTGCAGTTTCCTCTGGTAGTCTTAATCATTAGTTGTCTGTTGTCAAAAAAGGCCGGTGTGTGTGTACATACACGAGTTATAGATGGACCCTACATCGGTATAATCTATAGTTCTATGTATGTATTACAACAAGCGTGTTCATATGATTAATTGTACACTACTGTTCATTATTCTAATTGTGCCACTTTAGTATTATCAAGCCGGCAACA
Source organism: Ruditapes philippinarum (assembly GCF_026571515.1). Lineage (NCBI taxonomy): Eukaryota > Metazoa > Mollusca > Bivalvia > Venerida > Veneridae > Ruditapes > Ruditapes philippinarum. The sequence continues at coordinate 111,959 of NW_026857644.1, forward strand.
CCCTTCACTTCATGATTTATCTCCCCGAATTATGAGAAATGAGAGTTATATTTGAGTCCTTATAGCCCAACCTTGCAGTGCCTTCAGCACTTTTTTTGATTTTTATCTTTATAGGCTAGTTTCATGTTGTGGTAGTTTATATCCATCAGGTCTATAACAGAATAGTGCTTAATGTTTGAATTTGTGAGAACAAGAGTATACAGGTATGAAAGTTGATGAATAACATTCTACAGTTCTTTGTGTGTGTGGGATATACTCCCTGTTCTGTTTACGTTTGATGTTATGATATCGTCTTAGACGGTTGCAATTCATTAAAAAGATATGGGCAGTTTTTATATTCTATTCTGAACCTTTTTTCATTTTCAATTATTGGTCAATGATTGTCATATAGCTCCATCGTGTTTGTGAATCTATGGCTAGATTGGCAGGTAAATCTCGGACCTAAGATATCGACTGCGCGTGGGTTAGTGTTTAGCGTGTGGTTGACCATCGATTGTGTTTAAACATTAAATGTACAGATATACCTCTGTCGTTACGATGTATCATTCCGTCTCGTAGTAAACTAAATTTTCACGTTTAGTTGAAATAATTTAAAAACAAATAGATAGATTTGCCCTTTTTATCGCTCACCAGAATATTAATACTCTTCATGACAAGAAAACAAGTAATATTGTGACCTACAAACACAGATATATAATCTAACTCTTAAACTGATATCACAAAGTTTATTTTTGGATCTGAAATAGTGCACGTGTTTAAAACATTATTGGTTGATAACAATAGTTACTATAGAAGTTACTGTAGTTGCTATACAAATTACATAGTTTCATTGAGAGTCAGCGCCTGCTATGAAATTCAGTAGTAGATTCACTCGTTTCAATGGAAAGTTAATGTTTGCTATGGCAGTCAATAGTTGCTATGGAAATTTACAGTTTGCAATGAAAAGCCAAAGCTGCTATTAAGTCAATGGTTGCTATGGAAAGCAAACGTTTGTAATTGGGAGTCATCGATTGCTATGCAAAGTCAATGTTGTTATGGAGAGCCAGTGATAGCTGTTGAAAGTCACTGGTTCGTATGAGAGTCACTTATTACAATTTATATCACGGTTTGCTATGGAAAGCAACGATGACTGTAGAAAGTTTGTGGTTCCTATGGAAACTCAGTGGTTGCTATGGAAGTCAATGGTTGATATGGAAAGTCAATGATTACAATATTGGTCACTAGTTGCTTCGGAAAGACAATGGTTGCCAAGGAAAAACAAACATTCTTAAAGAAGTCTATGGTTGCTATGGAAAGTCTATGCTTGATATGTATGCCAATGGTTGCTATGGGAAGTCACTGGTTGATATGGAATTCTTGCTATCGAAAGTTATTGATTGCTATGGAAATCATTGGTTGCTATGAAAAGTCACTGGTTTCTTAGTGTTTGTATTTTGCTTACCATGCACACACAGTTTTACAATTATTTCATTAATATTAAAGTGACATTATGCCAATCCATATGTTGATGGTGGGTGTACAGATCAAAGTCAAAATAGCCTTATTTCCATACTTTTCATTTTAATTTTATAGTCTAGCTCATGTGTGTTGAAAATTTTCAACATGCTAACAGAAATTTTATGAATATGATTGACGTTAAATAAAATAATGCTAGGCAAGTCTTTTTTTAACATTTTAGTTTTTTAAAAAATATATTACTATTCAAAAACCTTCTCATTATCAATTATGATGAGTCGTTGTAGCCCACATCCTTTTAAGTAGTTGGCTATGCAGCTCAACTCGACAACGTAAAGAATGGTTACAATGTCAACTATCACTAATCATATTGTCAAATCGATCAAAATAGTTGTGAACGGGAATTTTTGTTACATTGTCAACAATTTGTTTATTAATATATTTGATCTTTGTAACTTAAATGCATCTGTTAATATGGGAGATTGGTCGAGTATAATGTATCTTGTTTCAAAACTGAGGAATCAAAATGTGAATCCGAGTTTGTTCCCTTTTGAGGGCACTCAAAGTTTCTCCCCAAATGGGACAGTACTCTTTAGTTCCATGAAGTGGACTCGGTTCGAAATTAGCTCTAGATAACTTTATATTAACGGTAAATTACGTTTAAAACAGAGATTTTACTTGAACCGTGAAAGTTTACCCGATGCAGTTAACGTAGCCAAAGATGTCCCGGTCAAATAACCAAATCGAATTGAAATGGCTAAAAGTATTTAGGATAAATTCATTTGCAGTATTTTTTAAAAATTAGTTATTATGCAATCGGCCTGAAAAAAAAAAAAAAAAATAAGTAGGGAAGAAATTTGGTTTTTTACCCCAGGTTTGATAAATAACCCATGTAAAATAAATGAAAATGGTTAAATATCACATTGAATACTTTCTTTTTTACAAATGTTTCACGTGTGTAAAGAAGAACAAGACCCTAGCATGAATGATTCTAATAAGCTGTAAGGAAAAATAACACATAAATCGAAGGGGTTTTTACAAAGCCATGGGAAATTTCTTTTTCAAAAACTGAAAAAATCAACAATAAAACCCCCAAGGTGCGAATACAATGAACCCAAAAATATTGACATTTTTATTCTGGGTATATATTTTTCATATGTGCAAACAAGTTTTAAAATGAAAATTTTTTTTAAGGCAATAACCTAAAAACGAAAAAAAAACAAAAGCAAAACCTAGGTATACAACTTTCACATGTGAGAAACTTTTTCCTGAGGTTTTTTATGGCTCCGGGGTTAAATATCTTTTTTGACTATGTGGACCAATTGAAAATTGCAATTTTTACAAAGTTAAGGGCAAAAACTTGACAAAACAAAAAAAAAAACCCCGTGCCAATTCGTATGGAAAAATTCCATATATTTTCATGACTCTAATAAAAAATATTTTGAGCTACTTGGACATTGTTGAAATTGAAATGTTATAAGTCAATGGAAAATAACTTTACAAAAAAAGTCCCACGCTAATTAATACGCAGGTGCACGAACATTTTTCTGACTAATATTCCCTTAAAGTTTATTTATTGTACGTCAAAAATTTTTTTTGGGTACGTGCGAACAAAAAAGGGGCGGCGGAATACGGGGAAGGGGAAACTAAATGCCCCCACCCATAATTGGGGGCACAATTAAAAAACACATATTTTTACAAAAGTAATCACATTTTGTCGATCAACAGAACCTCCGGAGAGACGTTAAATAAAACGAACGGAAAGAAAATAAGAAAATTTCACTTACAAAAATCTATAGACCTTTTTACAATACGATTTTTCCATGCATTTCGCGCATGCGCATTCTGCGTAGGGCAAAAGCGCAATAACCATAGACTACATTTAGCGTACTTGAAGGCTATAAAAGACGTGATTATAAGTTATGTCACCCAGAAAACAGATTTTTTGCGATGAATTAAAGCGGTAAGTACTTCAAACGTTAATTGATATTTATTACAGATATACAAAGTTTTTATTGAAATATAATACAATATAAGTGGTCAGGGACACTTGAGTCTGTGAGATTCTAGTTTAAATCTCCAAAGGCGCATATTTTTTGGAGTATGATATCTATTTCACATGTATTTTTATAGTTTTTACGTGATGGTTCATTTTCTCTTTTGTGATATTGTTTCATTTTAATCAACATTTTAATCACTACAGAGTAGTGGCAACATTTAGGCTATGTCCATCCGTCTGTTCCTCCGTCACAAACCTTGTTCGGACTTCTCTTCAAAACCTACTGGAGCAATTTCATCCGAACTTTACAGGAATTAACAGTACCAAGTCTAGCTGTTCATATTGTCGGCATTTTTCGGTTTAATCTCCTATAATACATCTATTGCAATTTCCATTAAACGGTACAGGATTGATCAATAGCTCGAGTACTTGCCCATTTTAAGCGGGTTTAAATTTCTGCTTCAATGATTTTGGCAATTAAAAGGTTTTTTGTTTTGTGTTGCCAGCTTCACATTAGCTTGTAAGGACATCTCCTCAGAAAATACTTACGCAATTTCATCTAAACTTTACAGGAATATGGAACGCCTGGACTATCTTATGTTAAGATTGAATGAAATTCCATAAGTGGTATAAGAGGATTAGTCCGGACGAACTTTAATTGTTAAATCATTAAAGGTTACATAACTCTGAAAAAATGATTGAATCAAATAATACTGACAATATGCAGAACAAGACTTTGTATTTATCATTCCTGTATGGAACGCCTGGACTGTCTTATGTTAAGATTGAATGATATGCCTGGTTGAATGTCGTTCTGTTGAGTCTGAGATACAATATGTTGGGAGGAAATCCGAATATGTTGGGTGGAAATCCCAATGTGCTCAGTTATTGAAGTGTTATGTTGTGTGCTGATTACATTTTCTTCAGCCAAGTCAATGTAGTGTCGGGTGCGATTAGTTGTTTTTGTTCAGTTCTGAAAAAACAGGGATGTTGTAACACAATTATGTAGAGTAAAAAAATATAATGTGAGGTGTGACAGTCATTATTTCGGTTATAATAATGGTGGATTGGGTGCCATTTCATTAGTTCAACCATTAAAATAAATCAATTGAGTGGTATATCATTTTTTTGGTTGAGGCAGTGTATTTATTTGGTGATACTTTCATTATGTTCAGTTGCAATGATATGCTGTTGGGTGCTTTATTCATTCTGTTCAGTCGTGAAATAGAACAGTTAAAATGGTACTATCATTATTTTGTGTTGCTGATCATATCTTCTTCAGTCAAGTCAATGTGTTGTTTCGGTGCAAAGGTCGTTTATGTTCAGTTACTAAAAGAAACTGTTTCTTGGTACCTTCATTATGTTCAGTTCAGATTATATAATGTTCGTGCAGAGGTCATTATGTTCAGTAGTGAACTCAAACATGTTTGTGTGATACTGTCATTATGTTAAGTTAAAGATTTTCTTTGGTTCAGAGGTCATTTTTTCAGTAGTGAAACAAATGTTG